>NC_080182.1:3757748-4050248 GCF_950295315.1 Erinaceus europaeus | reverse complement strand
AGAGAGAGCCTGGGCTGTTAAGAGAGCTCCTGATGTGCAAACCAAATGGTGATGAATGTTTCTTCATTTAAGCACTGATTGGTGGGCCATCAGACGCTGGACAAGACCGTGCTGTGTATGGGAAAGGACCAAAGGTGGGCAGGCAGAGGACAGAAAGGGTCAGAAAGCTGGCACCCTCGTGGGCCTCCCAGAACCAAGTAAGCAGCACCTACTACATGCCCACCAGGGTGCGGACAGTGTGTTCAGCACGTTTATGCTCTCTCTCTCCATATATATTTATTCATTGAATTCAAATTGGTTATTTGACTCAAATATGACTGAATAATGAACGCTAACAGAATGAGAGAAAAGGCTTGCAAATCACGTGTCTGGCAAGGAACTGGTATCCAGAATGCAGAAAAAAAAATGTACTACTCAGGTGTCGGGCGGTGGCGCAGCGGGTTAAGCGCAGGTGGCGCAAAGCGCAAGGACCGGCTTAAGGATCCCGGTTCGAGCCCCCGGCTCCCCACCTGCAGGGGAGTCGCTTCATAGGTGATGAAGCAGGTCTGCAGGTGTCTGTCTTTCTCTCCCCCTCTCTGTCTTTCCCTTCTCTCTCCGTTTCTCTCTGTCCTATCCAACAACGACGACATCAATAACTACAGCAATAAAACAACAAAAGGAAATAAATTTTTTTTTAATTTTTTAAGAAGGTACTACTCAATAAAACATCAAATTATCCAACTGAAAACTGGGCACGGGTCTGAAGAGAGTTCTCCAGAGATGTAGGGGTGGTCGAAATGCACGCGCACACAGAGACATCCCACATCGCTCAGCAACAGGGAAATGCAGGTGGCAGCCTCGGCGCAGTATCACCTCACATACCAGCTACAATCCCACCGGCAGACAAAAGCAAGTGCTGACTAAGAAGAAGGGGCACTCCTGCAGTGCTGGTGGGACAAGTGAATCGTGCCGCTTCTGAGGAGAAATGTCCGGCAACTCCCCACAAAGCAGACCCGGAATTACCAGACAGCCCAGCCGGTCCAACCCACATACGCTCAAGGCCATGAAAAACAAGCCTCAGCACTGATGCAGCATTCTTCACAACAGCCCCAAAGCGGAAACGGTCCAAATGCCTGACAACTCATGAATGAATGAAAGAAATAAAAAGTGGTCTATCCACATAGTGAAATATTATTAATTCGTTAAGAGGAGCGGCCTATAGCTAGGGAAGGGGAGCTGGGGAGTTACTGTCTAATGTACAGAGTTTTGTTTTTGTAAGATGAGAAGGAGTTCTGAAGGTGAACGGCACTGGGCTTTAAACTGAAAATGATCAAGGTGGTAAGTTTTACACAATCTGTACTCTACCACAGTTAAATAAAAATGATTTTTTTTTCTTTTCAAAAAGGAATGGGGTCATGCTCCATCACTGGCAAACCAGACAGGGTTACACTAACTGAGAGAAGTCAGACACCCAGGCCCTGCATTGCTGGATTATGCTCACACGAAAGGAAACGTCTAGAAAACACGCTGAGGGTGGGGATAGATATGCCAATAGTTATGCCAAGATATGCCAATAGTTATGCAATAGATATGCCAATAGTTATGCCAAGAGACTCTCATGCCTGAGTATCTGCTGTCCCAGGTTCAGTCCTCCACACCACCACAAACCAGAGCTGAGGGAGTCGGGTGGTAGCGCAGGGGGTTAAGCGCACGTGGCACAAAGAGTTAATGGACCGGCTTAAGGATCCCGGTTCGAGCCCCCGGCTCCCCACCTGCAGGGGAGTCGCTTCACAGGCGGTGAAGCAGGTCTGCAGGTGTCTGTCTTTCTCTCCCCCTCTCTGTCTTCCCCTCCTCTCTCCATTTCTCTCTGTCCTATCCAACAACGACAACAACAATAATAATAACTACAACAATAACTACAACAATAAAACAAGGGCAACAAAAGGGAATAAATAAATAAAATAAATTAAAAAAAAAAAAAAACCAGAGCTGAGCTGTGCTCTGGTTAAAAACAAAAAAGGGGGAGCCAGGTAGTGGCGCAGTGGGTTAAGCACATATGGCAGAAAGCGCAAGGACTGGCGTAAGGATTCCGGTTCGAGCCCCCCGGCTCCCCACCTGCTGGGGGGGGTCGCTTCACACGTGGTGAAGCAGGTCTGCAAGTGTCTATCTTTCTCTCCCCTTCTCTGTCTTTCCCTACTCTCTTGATTTCTCTCTATCCTATCCAACAACGATGACATCAATAACAACAACAATAACAACAACAAAAACGATAAATAACAAGGGCAACAAAAGGGAAAAAAATTTTTAAAAAAAGAAGAAAACACATGAAAAGGATAAGAAGTAGGTGATCAGCCAACTAGGCCTAAGGGAAGGGGACAGGGAGCGTGAGGTTTCTTTCTTCTTTTGTGTGTGGGTCACACACATGTGATTACACTACTGGCGTGTGCCCCTCCCCCTCCACAGGGCTTTCTGCCTGCATGCTACTACCTCCCCCAGCAGATTCTTTTTCTTCTTTTTCCTCCAGATGGCAGGTAAGAGACAGACAGAGAGAGATAGGCAGAGAAAGGAGATACGACAGCACCACTCCACTGCTCATGAAGCTTCCTCCAGGAGCTCAAGCCCAGCTCTCACACACAGTAAAGCGTGCACTCCGCCAGGTGACTTGTCTCCCAATCACCCTCTTTTTTTTGCCTCCAGGGTTATCACTGGGGCTCAGTAGCTGCACGATGAAGCCACTGCTCCTGGTGGCCTTTTTTTTTTATTATTATTGGATAGGGCAGAGAAAAAGTGAGAGAGGAAGGGGAGATAGAGAGAGACAGAGAGACGCCTGCAGACCTGCTTCACCACTTGTGAAGCAACCCCCCTGCAGGAGGGGAGCTGGGGGCTCAAATGAGACTCCTTGCAGGGATCCTTGGGCTTTATACTCTGTGCACTTAAACCAGTGCACCAACACCAGCCCCCCCAGCTCCCTTTTCATTCTTTTTATTTCAGATAAAGAGGGAGGGAGAGAGATAACAGCACCACTCTCCCAATCGTGCAGCTTTCCCCATGCAGTGGGCAGGGCCTAAACCCAGGGAGGGCCTGGGATACGGTAAGATGCAGACCAGATGAGCTATCTCCAGGCCCCATAGGCTTCCTCTTTGCAGTGATGGAAATAGTTTGACTTAGACGGTGATTACACAACTCCGCATACACTTTAAGTGGTTGAATTTCATGGTGTGTGAATTCTTTCTCATTGAAGAGAAATGGGGGGTTGGAAGTAGATAGATAGCATAATGGTCATGCAAACGGGCTGTCATGCCTGAGGCACCAAAGTCCCAAGTTCAGTCCTCCACACCACCATAAACCAGAGCTGATCAACCAGTGCTCTGGTTAAAAAAAAAAAAAATTAATTAACGATTGAACAACTGCCATGTGCCAGACCCTAGGACTAGAGAGATGACTGAGACTGAGACCAGGTCTCTGTTCCCTTGATGCCTCCAGGCTAATGGGAACGACAGGTGGAAGGCAGCTCTGCAGCAGGCTGAGGAGAGCAGAGGCGTCAGGGAGCCTGTCCCTCCCCTGCCGGGGCTCGCTGCCAGCCCTGCTCCCTGTCAAGCCCCATCTCACCATCCCTGGGGTCTCCGGGCCCCCAGAGCACCAGAGCCGCACATGTGGTCACCTCTGGCCTGCTCGAGAAGCCCTGTAGGTCAAGCAGAACAGACCGGACACTCCAAGGATGCCTCGCCCACCCCCAGCCAACAAAGGGATGGTAGAGCAGGGACCGTGTCTCAGGCCTGAATTCACGGGCTGCTCCCTGGGATGCCTGCCCAAATCTTATTGCAACCTGGATGGAGGGATTTTGAAGAAAAACCCAAGAGACAGGCTGATAGAAAACAAAGGAGATGCTAAGTGAAAAGTTTAAAGGCAATTAATTTTAAATGATTACAGCTTTCCTAAAAGCTGTGGCTACGATTTCCTTCTGACTTTGATTATAACCTTCCAGCAAAATATTTGCCTCAAGAAGGCAGTCTTTGCATTATTTTCTATTCCTAGCATGACTACAAAAATATTCTTTGATTGAACATTTGATATGTTTTGTTCTCAAGGGCAAGCCCCATGAGAAGAAAAATGTCCCCAGCAGAATGAAATATGACTATCTGCTTCCATTTTTCTTTCCTGTTGGTTCCTGCTCAAATATTCCGCATTCATTTAAACTCGATGCTGCGCCTCTGATGTTGTGTGACTCCCCCCCTGTCACCCAGACCAAAGCAAAGTCACCTGCTGTCCAGTTGGAAGAAAGTGCTGCAAAGAGCAAGAGCTCAAAGGCGAGGGGAGGGGTGGGCAAGTGCTCACAAGACGAGTCCACACAAGAGACTATGGCGCTGGCCACGGCTCACTTGATGGGAGAGGACATCGCAGAAGTCCCACGGGGAGTTAGAGCCTGGGCCTTTTAACAAGGAGGAGAATACACAGCCGCTCTCCTTGGCTGAGCAGAGAGGGACAGGGGACTAAGACCGCACACATCCTAGGGGCTAGACAAGTCGTTTTTTTAATATTTTATTTATTAATAAGAGGGATAGGAGGAGAGAGAAAAACCAGATATCACTCTGGTACATGTGCTGTTGAGGATCAAACTCGGGACCTCTTGCTTGAGAGTCAGTCCAGTGCTTTATCCACTGCGCCACCTCCCGGACCATGAGAAGTCATTGTTAAGGAAGCATTATTCACTTCTATCAGTTCCTCTAAATGTGCCTCAATGTTTTAGGACAGATGTATACGATGCCTGGGTTTCTTTGGTTGACTGGTTAGTTTTGTATTAGACTAACACCCAGATTCCTGGGCAGCTGGGCCCTGGGTCTGCTATCTCTGCTTGTGCCATGCTGCTTTTTGGGCAAAGGTGCCAACCAAAAGGTGCCATCAAAATCTAGATGAAAACACACACACACTCTCTCTCTCACTCTCTCTCACCTGTTTCGTGGATCCAGAGAGAGCATCTCTGACAGAGTGTCGACTGAGTCAAAGTATAATCCCTGATAACCAGGCCAAGGGAGCACCAGGAACACAGGATGCTGGAAAAAGAGGAGGGAACGCAGAGGCAGAGCCCCAAATCCCCAGAGTGGCTGGCTGTTTTCCCTCCAAGGAGAGAACCTGAGTCAGATCCATAAAGTCTCGGCAGCTCTTGGCAGCTGCGGGCAGGGTGCGCCCAGAGGGCCCAGAGAGGGTCTACAGCACACAGGAAGCCCCCTTAGATGTCGAGCACAGGAGGCTAGAGACCAGGGTGACAAGTCACAGCAGAAGGGTTGCTGTTCATTAACAAAAGACCGGGAGACAATGCACTGTTAATCCTCGCAGCCACCAGAGGACTATAAATTGCTAAGCCGAGGTCCCAGCATTTTTCAGCTCTCCTCGCCCCTGCCAGAACTAGATTGAGGATGGGTCCAAGTCCCTCGCCCCCACCCAAGTCTTTCAAACATACATTACTGAGTCTTTTTGAAGTTCTAACCCTGCAAGATTTATACTCAGAAATGGAGTCGAGAGGAAAAAGGGAAAGAAAAAAAAAAAAAAAAGCCTGCCCCGATAAGCTACCAGCAGGGGCTGCAGTGGAAGGGTCCACTTTTCATTCATGCCAGAGAAAACTCAGGAGTCTGGCTGTGTAGTCAGGCCAGCGTGAGTTCAAACCTCGTTCTGACAAGAAGGGGCTGTGTTTATTCGCTTAGTCTCTGCTTCATTCATGTGTAAAATGGGAACATCATCTCTTCCCTCACAAGATGGCAGTGATGGCTAAAAGGCTGCAGGCAAATCAGCAGGAGGTCAACGTGGAACCAGTGCTGAGGGCGCGGGACTGCATCACTGCTAAGCCCCAGCTCTGCTGAAGAGTGTTACCGAGGGCCACAAGCATCAAAGAGCGGAAACCCAAGTGCCTCTGTTAGGGGAGGATTCCTTTCGTGTGTGTGTGTGTGTGTGTGTGTGTGTGTGTGTGTGTGTGTGTGTGTGTGTGTGTGTGTGTGTGTGTGTGTATGTGTGGAAGTGAGTAGGGGAGGGAGCACTGGAATTAAAACGAGCGGCTTTAATTTAAGATTTAATTCCAGGAGTAAGATGTTTAATTTAAGATGCTCAACCCAGTAGCGCAGCGGGTTAAGCGCAAGTGGCGCAAAGCGCAAGGACCGGCATGAGGATCCCGGTTCAAAACCCCGGCTCCCCATCTGCAGGGGAGTCGCTTCACAGGCGGTGAAGCAGGTCTGCAGGTGTCTGTCTTTCTCTCCCCCGTCTGTCTTCCCCTCCTCTCTCCATAGCTCTCTGTCCTATCCAACAACGAACATCAATAACAACAACAATAATGACTACAACAACAATAAAAAAAAATAAAAGGGCAACAAAAAAAAGGAAATAAATGAATAAATATTAGAAAAAAAAAAAAAAAGATGTTCAACTTCCAAGATATCATCTACAGCTCAGACAAGTGTTCCAACTTCCTCCCGCTGAGGAGAATGTACTCAGGAGGGGTCAAGTCATTGTTCTAACTTCCTCCCGCCAGGGAGAATGTACTCAGGAGGGGTCGAATCATTCACAGTGGGCTGGGGACTGTGGCTTCAGAGCCCGATCTTCTAGAAACTCAGGTGCAGAGGATTCCATGCCTGAGAGCCTTGCATCTTTCTCAAATTTGGACCAAATCATGTCAAAAAGCTGTTTTAAAAGTCCTCCAGGAGTTCGGCGGTAGTGCATCGGGTTAAGCACAGGTGGCGCAAAGCACAAGGTCTGGTTTGAAAATCCTGGTTTGAGCCCCCGGCTCCCCACCTGCAGGGGAATCGTTTCACAAGCAGTGAAGCAGGTCTGCTGGTGTCTATCTTTCTCTCCCCCTCTGTCTTTCCCTCCTCTCTCCATTTCTCTCTGTCCTATCCAACAACAACATCAATAACAACTACTACAGCAATAAAACAAAGGCAACAAAAAGGGAATAAATAAATATATTTTTAAAAGCCCTCCAACAAGCTGCGAGGCCATGCCTATAAATCTGTGTGAAATGCTGGTCTCAGAGTCACACCTGCCACTCTCCAGTGTCCGGCTCGCCCCTCCGAGTCCTTCCCCACACACCACACTGAGTCCAGTCAGTGCTGAGTGCTGAACTCGCTCTGACTCAAAACAGGCAAGTCAGCAGCTTTCAGCCTTAGTGCCTTCACAGGAAGGTCGTCCCTGCCCCAAAGCCTGTGCATACTCTGACTCCTGCACTTGTCCTCTGCGCAGAGGGCTCTTGCAGGTCACCTGTACACGGGCCAGTGCCCTTTGCCCAGCTCTGCTGTCAGCTTCTGGAGTGAGGGGAAGGAACCGCCTGGCACCAGGTACCCTCTGCTGACTGCCTTCTATCCACTAGCCCGAGAAGGTTCCTTGTTTACTAAGCCGCCAGCCAGCCCAGGAGCTGGGACACAGCTTCAATCATGTGGAGCTGACTGAATGCTGCATGTCAGGCTCTGGCCACGGCACAGAGAACACAATGGTGGTAAAGCAGAAGTGACTCCCGTGAGGCTCTCCTGAAGCTCAGGGTCTAACGGAGGGCCAGCAGACAAGGGGGAGACAGTAGAAAGGGTGACAAAGGAAATAAAATGGGATTGTGAGAATGGAATGGGGGGGGTGTTTAGGGGGTGTTTAGGATAGGTGGGTCAGAGGTGGTGGCATTCATGCCGAGGCTTAAAACAGAAGGAGTCCGCAAGGACCGGTGTGAGGATCCCAGTTCCAGCCCCCGGCTCCTCACCTGCAGGGGAGTCGCTTCACAGGTGGTGAAGCAGGTCTGCAGGTGTCTGTCTTTCTCTCCCCCTCTGTCTTCCCCTCCTCTCTCCATTTCTCTCTGTCCTATCCAATGACATTAATAACTACAACATGTGGTCCAGGAGGTGGCACAGTGGCTAAGGCACTAGACTCTCAAGCATGAGGTCCTGAGTTCAATTCCTGGCAGCACATGTACCAGAGTGCTGTCTGGTTCTTTCTCTCTCTCCCCTATCTTTCTCATAAATAAATAAATAAAATCTTTTTAAAAAATAATAACTACAACAATAAAACAAGGGCAACAAAAGGGAATTAATTAATTTTAAAAAAAGAAGGAGTCAGTGGCCCCAGAGAGGAAAGCAGAGGCAGAGTGGCTCATGTAATAAGTAGAAATGAGACCCTAGTTGTTGGAGGTCAGGGGCAAAGGAAGAGGCCACACCAGGGAGGCTGTGGGTCATAGGGAGTAAGTTAGGCTTCGTCCTAGGAGCAGTGAGCCGTCACTGCCGAGTCTTAACACAGAGGGCTGATGCCAACAGGTGTTCATCTGTGAAAAGGAGCCTGCTGTCAGCCACTGAGCAGCTCGGGGATGGAAGGGGTTGAAGGGGTGAGGGGGCAGGAGCCGGGAAAGAGACGGCCAGACCCACAAGTGTAGGGGTCTGGCTGTCCTGACCAGGCTTTGCTCTCTGGAGCTTTTTCAAGATAGCCAATGGTGGGGGAACCCTGGAGAGAGTTCACCCAGGGGCGGGGAAGATAACTTAATGGTCACGCAAAAAGAGAGAATTCGCCGAGTAGCAAGCAGGAGGACCTGGGTTTGAGCCCGTCTCTGCATGTGAGCACCGTGCAAAAGGAAAGCCTGTGAGCAGTGCTGTGGCGCCTCTCCTGTCCTCTTTCCCTCTATGTCATTTGCCCTCTGTCACGGGGCAAAAATAAAAGTCCAACAGAAACAGTGGGATAGTGCAGATGCAAAGCCCCAGCCAACAGAAGGGAGGAGAAGGAAGAGCAGGGGAAGAAACAGAATGGAGGGGCTGGGTGGTGACACATCCGGTTAAGCGCTCACAATACTAAGCACAAGGATCTGGTTTCAAGCCCCCTGTTCCCTGCGGAGGGGTGTGGGGGGAAGGGCTTCACAAGTGGTGAAGCCAGTCTGCGAGTGTCTTTTGGTCTCCCCGTAGTCCTCTCCTCTATCAATTTCTCTCTGTCCCATCCAATAAAGTGGAAAAAATGAACTGGGGGTCAGGTGGTAGCACAGCGGGTTAAGCGCACACGGCGCAAAGCGCAGGGACCAGCTTAAGGATCCTGGTTCAAGCCCCAGCTCCCCACCTTCAGGGGAGTCGCTTCACAGGCGGTGAAGCAGGTCTGCAGGTGTCTGTCTTTCTCTCCCCCTCTGTCTTCCCCTCCTCTCTCCATTTCTCTCTGTCCTATCCAACAATGACAACATCAACAACAACAATAACTACAATAATAAAAACAACAAGGGCAACAAAAGGGAAAATAAATAAAAAATTTTAAAATAAAATGGAAAAAAAAGGCTTCCAGGAGCATCTGTAGCGCAGGCAGGTCTGCCTGGTGCACACAGGCACGGGCGCAGCAGGGCAGGGCCGCAGAGTTGGGCACCATGCCAGCTCATGGTCTTTACTCTCTGGCCTCGGCTTCCACATCTGAATGACGGGACTGACTCTCCCGCCACATGAGTGTGGGAAGATGGAGGTTTCTAGCAACAAGACTGGGCCAGGCACTAACAGACGACTGGCTAAAGAAATTATGGGATGGGGGCCGGGTGGTGGCGTACCTGATTAAGTGCTCATAGTGCTAAGCACAAGGACCCGAGTAAGGATCCCGGTTGGAGCCCCCGCCTCCCCACCTGCAAGGGGACGCTTCACAAGCAGTGATGCAGGTCTGCAGGTGTCTTTCTCCCCTGCTCTAGCTCCTTCTCACCTCTCAAGTTATCTCTGTCCTATCCAACAAAATGGAGAAATGGCCTCCAGGAGCAGTGGATTCGTAGTGTCAGCACTGAGCCCCAGTGACAACACTGGAAGGAAAAAAATAAGTTATGGGACATTTATTCGAAGGAATAGTACTCTTTAATCATAAAAGGTGATAGTATGTCCTTTGGGGATGGATCTGGAGGTAAGTATGCTTAGCAGAATAAGTAGTGAGATAAAAGGTAACAACAGGATGGCTTCACTCCTGTGTGGAATCTGGAGAGCCTGATACACATGGACTTGGAAAGGAGAAGGGGAAGCGGCAGTAGTCGCAAGCAAACTGTTTCTAGGATGGAGGGACTGTGCTGACTATCTCTGGGAGGTGGGAGGGTGGAGACACACAGCTGTGGTGGCTGTGGTGTGGGACTGCACCCTGTCATCTTACAACCTTGTAACCCACTACTGAGCACAAATAAAAAAAATGGAAAAATAAAATATGTGCAGGTTATTAAAAAAAAAAAGGGGAGGTCGGGCAGTGGCGCAGTGGGTTAAGCGCATGTGGCGCAAAGTGCAGGGACCGGCGTAAGGATCCCGGTTCAAGCCCCCGGCTCCCCACCTGCAGGGGAGTCGCTTCACAGGTGGTGAAGCAGGTCTGCAGGTGTCTATCTTTCTCTCCCCTTCTCTGTCTTCCCCTCCTCTCTCCATTTCTCTCTGTCCTATCCAACAACGAATTGCGTCAACAAGGGCAATAATAATAACCACAACGAAGCTACAACAAGGGCAACAAAAGAGGGAAAAATGGCCTCCAGGAGCGGTGGATTCATGGAGCAGGCACCGAGCCCAGCAATAACCCTGGAGGAGGAAAAAAAAAAAAGACCTGATTTTTTTTTAAAGATTTTATTTATTTATTAATGAGGAAGATAGGAGGAGAGAGAAAGAACCAGACATCACTCTGGCACATGTGCTTGCTGGGGATCGAACTCAGGACCTCATGCTTGAGAGTCCAAAGCTTTATCACTGCGCCACCTCCCGGACCACAAGACCTGATCTTTCATTTAAAAACCGAGCCTGATCTCTTCCAGAAGGAATAGCAGTAGCCCTGGTCTCACCACGCCAAGGCCTCACTTTAAGTGTCTCAGTAAGACACAGACTCCTCACTCCTCAGAGGAGAACAGAGAGAAAAAAAGTAAGAATAACGATGCACAGACAAGAAAAAAAAAAATCTCTTCCAGGGGCCAGGGAAGTGGGTCAGTGGGTAGAATGCATGCCTTCCATGTACGAGGCCCAGGGTTCAATTTCCACACTGCACACGCATATGCTAGAGCAATGCACTGCCACCCACCCTCCCTCACTTAAAAATCTCTCTTAAAAAGCGGTCTGGGGCACAGCGGTGAATAGTGCTGGACTCTAAGTGAGCAGTGCTGAGGCCGATCGTTGGCAGCACATATTCCTGAGTGACACACTGGTTCTCTTCCTCTCTCTCACCTTAGTGGTAATTAAAGAAGAAGGACAGAGAGCCGCTGAAGTCCAAGGATGGCACAGCAGTTCATTGGTGCCCCTCTTCCTTCTCTCATAAAAGTAGAACATGGGAGCCGGGCGGTGGCGCAGCGGGTTAAGCGCAGGTGGCCCAAAGCGCAGGGACCGGCGTAAGGATCCCGGTTCGAGCCCCCGGCTCCCCACCTGCAAGGGAGTCGCTTCACAGGCGGTGAAGCAGGTCTGCAGGTGTCTGTCTGACTTTCTCTCTCCCTCTATCTTTCCCTCCTCTCTCCATTTCTCTCTGCCCTAGCCAACAACAATAGCAATAACAACCATGATAAACAACAAATGGGAAAATGGCCTCCATGAGCAGTGCATTCGTAGTGCAGGCACTGAGTCCCATCGATAACGCTGGAGGCAAAAAAAAAAAAAAAAGTAGAACATGATAACCATCTCCATGATAAGAATTTCTTTTTTTTTAGCTAATTTATAGTCTAAACCAAGGACTTGTCAAATTCTCCGAGATGCTATAATTTGGTTCAGATCCGGCTAATGCCTGGAATTTCTGGTCCTATAAAGTATTTTGTTAATAAATATATATAAAAAAAAAAAGAGGGAGTCGGGTGGTAGCGCAGCGGGTTAAGCACAGGTGGTGCAAAGTGCAAGGACCGGCTAAGGATCCCAGTTCAAGCCCCCGGCTCCCCACCTGCAGGGGAGTCGCTTCACAGGCAGTGAAGCAGGTCTGCAGGTGTCTGTCTTTCTCTCCTCCTCTCTGTCTTCCCCTCCTCTCTCCATTTCTCTCTGTCCTATCCAACAACAACATCAATAATAACTACAACAATAAAACAACAAAAGGGAATAAATAAATAAATAAATAAATAAATAAAAGTGTTCTGTCGGTGTCTCTGATGGAAGGAGGTGAGGGAGTCTAAAGTGACCCAGACAGGCCTGGAAAGAGTTCCAGCTGTGAAGTCCCCTCCTCACGAGTGGCCCCCTAGTCCCAGTGTCCTTGACAGTTAAACAGTAGCCACCACACTCCTTGCCTGGGCTCACCTGAGAGGGCGGTAAAAGAGCAGAAGTCACATCAGCACAGAGCGCTGTGAACCTACCACAAGCCAACGCGCAAGTCAGGACCAGGCTCAAAGGTCACACGGACAGTGAAGAGGAGAAGCCAGGTCTCAAGGTTACTTGTTGGTTTTTTGTTTTTTTTTTTTGCCTCCAGGAATCACTGGGGCTCGGTGCCTGCACTAGGAATCCACTGCTCCTGGAGGCTATTTTTTCCCTTTTGTTGCCCTTGTTGTTTATCATTGTTAAAGTTTTTGTTGTTGTTGTTGTTGTTGTTGTTGTTATTGCTCTCGTTGTTGGATAGGACAGGGAGAAATCAAGAGAGGAGGGGAAGATGGAGGGGGAGACACACACACAGACACCTGCAGACCTGCTTCACCGTTTGTGAAGCAACCCCCCCGCAGGTGGGGAGCCAGGGGCTCGAACAGGGAACCTTGAACTGGTCTATGCTTAGCACCATGTGCGCTTAATCTGCTGCACTACTGCCCGGCCCCCTCAAGGCCACTTCTATCTGCCCCCGAAATTATCTCCTTTGCCACTGCTATAAGAATCTGCCTCCTCTCTCTCCCTCTCTCTTTCTTATTTATTTATTTTGTATAGAGATGGGGGGGGCAGTGGATTGAGGGAAGAGGGAGATAAATACCTGCCACACAGCTTCACTGCCCATGAATCTTCCCCCCTGCAGCTGGGAACAAGTGCTGGATTAGCACAGTCAACGGCCAAGCCTTTCCCACTACGAGACAAGTTCTCAAGATCTTCCCGCACAGTCATCACCGCCCAGCTCTCATCCACATTGGTCTCCAGCTCCCACTGATTCTGTGCTCGGAGAAACTAAGATGGAACTTTCGGAAAGCAAACTGGCGTCTGTTCAGTGATCTTACCAACAAATCTATTCCTGCAATTCCAATTAACTCTATCCCCTCTGAAGATTCCTACAGGCACTTCCGCCAAGCCATCTTCAAAGCAGCTTCCCAAGCCATTCCTCGTGGGAGACGTGCTAACTATACGCCTTGTCTTGATGCTGAATGCGAGCAACTACTAAAGCAGTATGATGAGTCAGGCGACCCAGATGTGGCCGACCATCTCATTGCCTCCCTGGATGCAGCACGCCAAGCCCGCTGGCAACAACTCACGGAAAGTCTGAACTTCACCCACTCAAGTAGGAAGGCCTGGAAACTTCTTCACAGACTGGGTGCCGGTAGCCAACCCCCTCCCGTCTCCCATCCTCCCGTATCTCCAAACTCAGTGGCCAGTCACCTAACTCAAGTTGGATGTGCTAAGATCGACCCAGTCTGGAAAAGAGAAATTTCCCATGAGTGGTCATCCCACTTTGGGTTATCTTGTCCATCTCCAAAACTCTCTCCCTTTACACTGTCTGAACTGGAAGACGCTTTGAAGAGGGTTAAACCGGGAACAGCTGCTGGCTATGATAACATCACCCCAGAACTCATTCTTAACCTGGGTCCCGCGGCAAAGAAGTGGCTCGCTTCATTCCTGTCCCACATCTTGGAATCTGAGTCTATGCCCAAAGTTTGGCGTCGTGCGAAGATTATAGCGGTTTTGAAACCAAAGAAAGACCCAACACTGGCCGCCAGCTATAGACCAATTTCTCTCCTCTCCGTGTGTTACAAACTCCTTCAGAGGCTGCTTTTGTCTTACAGAGAAATTCCTATCACCCGCCCAAGCTGGTTTCTGCCCAGGAAGATCTACCTGCGAACAAGCCCTGGCCCTCTCAACTTACGTTGAAAATGGATTCCAGAAGAATTTAAAGATGGGTGCTGTCTTTGTTGATCTCACAGCAGCCTATGACACGGTCTGGCACCATGGTCTCCTAGTCAAGATCTCAAGATGCCTGCCTCCATGGGTGGCCAACACTATATTGCTTCTTCTCCAAAACAGAAGATTCCGGGTGCATCTGGGTGACAAGTCTATCAGATGGAGACCTGTCTCGAGTGGCCTCCCCCAGGGCTCTGTTCTGGCTCCCACGCTATTTAATATTTACATCAATGACCTCCCAGAAACTTCTTCAAGGAAGTTCATCTACGCCGATGACATCTGCTGTGCAACTCAGGCATCCAAGTTCGACATCCTCGAGGAAACACTCACGAAAGACATGTCTCTGATATCTGATGACTGTAAAAAATGGCGACTAATCCCTAGCACTGCAAAAACGGTATCATCTGTTTTCCATCTACACCATGCCTCAGCCTCGCGTGAGCTTAATGTGCAGCTTGGCGATACGAGAATCCGGCATGAAGCCCAGCCAGTCTATCTTGGCGTTACTCTCGATCGCACTCTGTCATTTCACGAACATCTCATAAAAACTGCAGCAAAGGTGGGCGCGAGGAATCACATCATTGCAAGACTGGCCAGCTCCTCATGGGGCGCGAGCGCTTCCACACTACGATCATCCTCTCTGGCATTATGCTATTCCACTGCAGAATACTGTGCCCCAGTATGGTTCCGTAGCCCCCATGTCCACTTGGTCGATTCCAAATTATATTCCTTCATGAGGATAATTTCTGGAACCATCCGTTCCACCCCGGTTCCATGGCTGCCAGTTCTTAGCAACATCGCCCCGCCAGATATTCGTCGGGATGCGGCATCATCTAAGTTCATTTCCCACGTCTACGCTCGACCGGACCTGCCAATATACGCGGATATCTTCGCCCACCCTGTCCAACGCTTGACGTCTCGTCACCCAATCTGGTTCCCTACGCCTACACTGAACTTCTCTGTTCCAGTCTCTTGGAAACAGAGTTGGCAGTCAGCTGAGGTCAAGAACAAACACCTCATCACAGACCCCTGCGAGCGTCCACCCGGCTTTGACCTAGCACGTTATGACTGGGCCCTCCTCCATCGCTATCGAACAGGCCATGGCCGGTGCACCGCTATGTTCCGTCGCTGGGGAGCCAGAGACGACCCGAACTGCCCCTGCGGCTACAGACAGACTATGACCCACATAGTCAACGACTGCCACCTCTCCAGATTCAAAGGAGGTCTCGAAACTTGACATCAGGCTCAACCTGACGCTGTTGACTGGCTACAGAAGAAGGGCAAACGCTAGAAGAAGAAACTGCCCATGAATCTTCCCCCCTGCAGCTGGGAACGGGGCTTGAACCCTAGTCCTTGGGCACTACAATGTGTGTGTGCACGTGTGCTCTACCAAGTGTCCAGTCACCCCACCCCTCATTTATTTTTTTTTTTTACATCTGCAGACCTGCTTTACCGCCTGGGAAGCGACTCCCCTGCAGGTGGGGAGCGGGGTATTTGCTTTTTTTTAGTCTGTCTCTTCCACCTCCAATCTATATAGACTGGTGCAGAGTACATGTCCCACAAAGTACCTAGAAGTAAGCAGAGAAGTCAGTTAACAGGAGGCGGAAAGGGTGGAGGGGAGACTGCACCCTCTAATGTTCATCTGGCAACTGCAGCAGGACTCAGAAAGAGACTCCAGGCAGTGTAACCCAGGCAGGTCCCTTCTCTCCCAGCCTCCATGTCCTCTGCTGTAAGATGGGGACATGACCTTAGACCGCCTGCAATCCGGGACACTGAGGAGGCAACCAAGATGACAGTGCTTACAAACCCTTGGCTGTAACGAGGGCCAATAAGGCCAGTGGCCAGTGAGGTCCCCAACCAGCAAGTCAGTAAACCCCTCCGTTCCCATGTAAGATGAGGGCACACAAGAGCATCACTGGAAGGGAAGGAGGAGCTGGGAAGCAGGGAAGGAGCCAGGTGCTGGAGGAGGAGACTTATTTCAGTTACACTCTTTTGTATACGTGCTTATAGCAGTGGGTGATTTTTCTCTAAAAGTGTATTTTTAAGCCCTGTGTATAGATTCAAATGTAATAAAATGGGTCTGAAAAAGCAATACACACACGTATAGCAGTGGCTGCCTCTGGAGGGACTTTGGCCTGATTTGTATGTTCTAGTTCGTCAATGGTAGAGTGTGTGCATGGACCACTCAGATCATTAGAACTGAATTAAATGACACACATACTATCTGGGGAGGGAGGCATATTGGCTGCCCCCCGTCAGGACTGAAAATACACACGCGCCTTTGCCCCAGTCAGCTCAGTTCTATGCGGTTAGCCTACACATCCGCCGACATACCCACCAAAGACTTCTTTCTATTCTAGCAAAGTCACTCTAGGGTCTAGGGGCAAAAACTGGAAACCATGCAGATGTGCACCATTAAGAGATCAGCCAGCTGGCCTGGGGGGGTGGCTCAGTAGGCAGTGTTGTGTGAGGGCTGGTTTGTTCTCATAAAACAAATCAATCTTTTTCTTTTAATTATCTTTATGTATTTATGGTTATGCAAACAGACTCTCAGGCCTGAGGCAACAGGGTCCCAGGTTCGATCCTCCGTACTACAACTCCTCCTCCTACTACTACGATAAAGCAGAGCTGAGCAGTGCTCGGGTAAAAAAGAACGCCAACTTCCATGCCTGAGGCCCTAGAGGCCACAGGCTCAGTCCCCAGCACTGCCTCCTGTCAGAGCTGAGCAGTTCTCTCTCCCTCCTCTCTCATAATAAAAGAAAAAAAAAATCTTTAAGAAGTCAGAGAGGAAGCGGGGGCCCAGGTGGCGGCGCACCTGGCTGAGTGCCCATGTTACAGTGTGCAAAGGACCCAGGTTGAAGCCCCCAGTCTCCAGCTGCAGGGGGAAAGCTTCACAAGCGGTGAAGCCGTGCTGCGGGTGTCTCCCTCCCTCCCTCTTGACTTCTGGTTGTCTCTACCCAATAAATAAATAAAGGTAATAATTACGAGAGAGGGGGAGCAGTTGAGGGCCGGGTGGTGGGGCACCTGGTTGAGCGTACATGTCACAGTGTGCAAGAACCCGGGTTCAAGCCCCCGGCCGTCCCCTGCAGGAAGAAAGCTTCCTGTGCGGTGGAGCCGGGCTGCGGGTGTCTCTCTGTCTCTCTCCCTCTCTCCCTCCCCCTGCCCTCTAGATTTCTGGCTGTCTCCACACGATAAAGAAATAAAAAATCGGGGCCGGGTGGTGGCGCACCTGGTTGAGCGCACATGTTGCAATGAATGCACAAAGACCCAGGTTCGAGCCCCCAGTCCCCACCTGCAGAGGGAGAGCTTTGCGAGTGGTGAAGCAGGGTTGCAGGTGTCTCTCTGCCTCTCTCCCTCTCCCTCTTCCCTCTTACTTTCTTTCTGGCTGTCTCGATCCAATAAATAAATAAATAAAGATTAAAAAAATTTTAAGGGGGTCGGGCGGTAGCGCAGCGGGTTAAGCGCAGGTGGCGCAAAGCACAGGGACCGGCATAAGGATCCCGGTTCGAGCCCCCGGCTCCCCACCTGCAGGGGAGTCGCTTCACAGGCGGTGAAGCAGGTCTGCAGGTGTCTGTCTTTCTCTCCCCCTCTCTGTCTTCCCCTCCTCTGTCCATTTCTCTCTGGCCTATCCCACAACGATGACATCAATAATAACAACAATAATAACTACAACAATCAAACAACTAAGGGCAACAAAAGGGAATAAATAAATAAAATAAAAATAAAAATAATTTTTTTTTTAAAGAAAAAGAACTAAAAATCATTAAAAGGAGAGAGGCTTCGGCACACAGGTACAAGGGACTTAGCGGCCTTTACAGAGCAGGACGAGGACACGGAGACAAGCGGGGAGGTGGGGGGCACGCGCTCCCGGAGCCTTTCCGACATGACCCCCGACCCCCCGACCCCCCGACCCCCGGCCCGGCGCTTGCGGTGGGCGGGGCAGCCCCCACACGGCCGCGGGTTCGAGCCCCCGCTCCCCGGGCCGGCCGGCCGGCCCGCGCTCACCGCCGATGATGGTCCGGATGAGGGACGCGTGGCCCGGGCAGTCGACCAGCGTGACCTGCAGCCGCGCCGCGCCGGGCTCGGGGGACGGGCAGCCGGGCAGCGCCGGCCGGAGGCGCTCGGGCAGCGGCACCGAGAAGCACGAGAAGCCCAGGTCCAGCGTGACGCCGCGCTCGCGGCTCTGCGGCTGCTTGTCGAAGGCGGCCGTGGAGGCCGTGGTGCTCAGCGCCCGCGCCAGCGCCGTCTTGCCGCTGTCTATGTGGCCCAGCACGCCCACGTTCACGTTCACCCGCCGCCATGCCGCCATGCCGCCGCCGCCGCCGCCGCCGCCGCCGCCGCCGCCGCCGCGGTCCGCCCGCTAAGCGGCCCCCCGACACCCGCGAGCGACGCGCGGCCGTTCCGCCCCGCGGCTTCCGCTCCGCAGCCGCCCGGGGTCGCGGCCCGGGGTCCTCCCACCCGCAGCCCGGCCGCCTGCGCGGCTCCGGCCACCTTGCCCGGGACAGAGGCACGCCGACGGCTGAAGCCCGCATGTCAGAGGGAGACGCGCCCAGGGAAATCCTGTTTTGTTTCTGACATTCTTTTTATTTTATTATTTTTTAAAATTATTTTATTTTATTTTATATTTATTTATTCCCTTTTGTTGCCCTTGTCGTTTCATTGTTGTAGTTATTGATGTCGTCGTTGTTGGAGAGGACAGAGAGAAATGGAGAGAGGAGGGGAAGACAGAGAGGGGGAGAGAAAGACAGACACCTGCAGACCTGCTTCACCACCTGTGAAGCGACTCCCTGCAGGTGGGGAGCCGGGGGCTCGAACCGGGATCCTGACGCCGGTCCTTGCGCTTTTATGCCGATCCTTGTGCTTTGTGCCACCTGCGCTTAATCCGCTGCGCTACAGCCCGACTCCCCTGTTTTTTGCATTCTATTTTACCTATTTGCTGAATAGAGACAGCCAGAAATCCAGAGGGAAGGGGGTGACAGAGTGGAAGAGAAACAGAGAGACAGACACCTGCAGCCCTGCTTCACCACTTGGTACATGTGCTGCCGGGGTTTGGACTCGGGATCTCATGCTTGACAGTCCAAACAGCCTGACCCACTGCGGCCACCTCCCGGACCACAGCAGCACAATGTGTAACAGCCAAAACCTGGAAGCGACCAGGTGTCCAACAACAGATGAGTGGCTGAGCAAGCTGTGGTATATATATATATATATATATATATATATATATATATATATATATATATATATATATACACACAATGGAATACTACACAGCTTTCAACTTTTTCAGCCCATAGATCAGAAGAGAAAACACTAAGCAGAACTTGGAGTGGAGTTGGTGCACTGCACCAAAGTAAAAGACTCTGGGGAGGGAGGGGCGGGTTCAGGTCCTGGCAGAGGAGGACCTATCGGGGATTGAATTGTTATGTGGAAAACAAAAATGTTACATATGTACAAACTCTTGTATTTTACTGTTGGCTGTATACCAGTAATCCCCCAATAAATAAATCTAAAAATAAAATAAAATAGAAATTTTCCTGGGGCCAGGTGGTGGTACATCTGTATGAAGGCACACGCTACAGTGCACAAGGACCCGGGTTCAAGCCCCCGATCTCTACCTTCAGGGGGCTCGCTTCGCAAGTGGTGAAGCAGGTCTGCAGGTGTTCATCTTTCTCTCCCCCTCACTGCTCCCCTCCTCTCTCGATTCCGCTCTGTCCTAGCCAACAACAACGACAGCAATAACAACAATAAAACAACAAAGGCAACAAAAGGGAAAAAATAGCCTCCAGGAGCAGTGGATTCGTACTGCAGGCACCAGCCCCAGCAGTAACCCTGCAGACAACAACAACAAAGCAGAGGAGGCACCGAGCCACAGTGACAGCCACGGTGGCAGATTAGACAAGACAAGTTATTTGCTAATCATACAATGTCTGTGACACCCATCACAGATGAGCGGTCAAGGAAGCCATCCCAGAGCTGCTGCTTGAGCTGAGAAGCACCAGCCAGTGTTCCTAGTCAGCCATGGGGAAGCCTGGGAATGATACTAGAAGGTGAGAGAGAGAGCGGATGTCTGACTCAGGAGTCTCTCCACAGGCATGTGTAGCCTGGCCTCAGGGGTGGCTGCACAACTGCAGACCACATCCAAAATGCTGCCTGAGCCTCCTGGAGAGAGTCCACAGCTCCCAGGCAAGCCGCGGAGTGCTAGAAGCACCAAAGGGGATGTCAACCACCCCAAATATAAGGGCACCGGCCAGCCAGGTGACTCAGAAAAGTTAGTGGGATTTCAGATGGTAGAGCAAAGCCAAAGAGATGGCACTGCCTGGAATGTTATGTTATGCAAGACCCTTCATTCAATACTCAGCACCATGGACAGCACCAAGGGGGGTCTACAATTGGTGGAGAGGTGCTTTAGTCTCTCTCCCATCAACCCCCCCCCAAAAAATAGAATTAAAATTGGGCTGGAGAGACACCTCATGTACAAGATCCTGGGGTCACTCAACAGCACTAAATTAAAGAGAGAGAAAAAATCCTCTGCTCTAGTGTGTTCCAACATCTTGAATTGAAAAACAATAGAAAAATAATTTCCTTTTTTTTTAAAATTTTTATTTATTTTCCCTTTTGTTGCCCTTGTTGTTTAACATTGTTGTGGTTATTGATGTCGTTGTTGTTGGATAGGAAAGAGAGAAATGGAGAGAGGAGAGAAAGAGAGACACCTGCAGACCTGCTTCACTGCTTCTGAAGTGAATCCCCCGCAGGTGGGGAGCCAGGGCTCGAACCGGGATCCTTACGCCCGTCCTTACTCTTTGTGCCACATGCGCTTAACCCGCTGCACCACCGCCCGACTCCCAATAATTTCCTTCTTAAACACACACACACATACGTCTATGAAGTAAACCTCTTCAAGAGGAAGGCTTAGGTACCGGGAGGTGACACAGGGGCCTAATCCCTGGGATCAGAGACATCAGTGACACTGGGATCAGAGAACTGCTTGATGTGGGAGAAACCTTTGTTCTGGAATTGGTACCAAAATAGAAGGGCCAAAAAAAAAAAAAAGAAAGAAAAAGGCCGTACATGACTCTCCCTCACTTCCTTCGAGTTTGTCACTTCCCTGAGTATCCTAGTTAAAGGCACACACCCGGGTGTCCGGCAGTAGCGCAGCGGGTTAAGTGCACTTGGCACAAAGCACAAGGACCGGCATAAGGATCCCAGTTTGAACCCCTGGCTCCCCACCTGCAGAAGGAGTCGCTTCACAGACTGTGAAGCAGGTCTACAGTTGTCTATATTTTTCTCCCCCTCTCTGTCTTCCCCTCCTCTCTCCATTTCTCTCTGTCCTATCCAACAACGACGACATCAATAACAACAAAAACAATAACTACAACAATTTAAAAAAAAAAAAAAAACAAGGACAACAAAAAGGGAGGAAAGCAAAATTAAAAAAAAAAAAAAAAAGAATGGAGGAAATGGGTAGGCAGGGGAGACAGTATAATGGTTATACCGAGAGACTCTCATGCCTAAGGCTCCAAAGTCCCAGATTCAGTCCTCCGCACCACCGTAAGTGAGAGCTGGGCAGTGCTCTGGTGAAAGAGAGAGAAATTAGGGCTAAGAAGGACACTGAGTGGTGAAACTGTGCATCCCTTAGGTCCTAGGTTTGTTCCCTGGATCCACGTTAAAAGAAATAATAATGGCAGCCCAAGAAGTGGTGTGGTAGACCAAGTGTTGGACTCCCGTGTGTGAGGTCTCAGGTTTGATCCCTGGCATTGCATGTTCCAGAGTGATGTTCTGGTTCTCATTCCCTCTCTCTCTCTGTTGTTGGTAATAGTAATAATAGCGAAGTAATGTCCTAAAAGCACCAGAGGGAGTAAGGTCCTTTCATTTCTAGCCCCCACTGGGAAAATAATGATACTTTGAGCATATGATCCTGGCCAAGTTTCAAAACCTCTTTGCACCTCTTTCCTTCCTTTGTGCAATAGGAGGACATGACAGTTCATGATTTATAAGTTTACAAGCACTGAATGAACTGGTATCTTTGCGACATTTAGAATAATGCCTGGGACTAGCTATAGTTAAGTGTCCTTTCAGTGCCTACTAAATCAAGTAGCTAACTTAACTGGTCTACAAGAAGCACCCTCTTTCACCACAGCCTCATACAGGGACTCTAGCATTGACACAGAGGCACCAACTTTAACTCTCTCTCTCTCTCTCTCTCTCTCTCTCTCTCTCTTTCTCTCTCTCTCCCTCTGTCTCTCTCTCTATTCCTCCTTCCTCAGTGTTGTCTCCATGTCCAGGCAGAATTTTCTCCTGGTGACAAAGTGGCTGCCAGCACCTTCAAACAATCCTACAAAATCCCCACATGGGAGTCAGGCAGTAGCGCAGCAGGTTAAGCACCGGTGGCACAAAGCACAAGGACCGGCATAAGGATCCTGGTTCGAGCTCAGTTCACAGGCGACGAAGCAGGTCTGCAGGTCTGCAGGTCTGCAGGTGTCTATCTTTCTCTTCCCCTTTCTGTCTTCCCCTCCTCTCTCCATTTCTCTCTGTCCTATCCAACAACGACACCAATAACAACAACAGTAATAACTACAACAATAAAACAAGGGCAACAAAAGGGAATAAATATTTTTAAAAATTAAAAAAAAATCCCTACATGGAGTCTCATTGTCCCTGATGAGATGATGTTCACTGCATCAGAGAAATAGAATGCTCTTCTTATCTGGGTTTGTTTATAAGCTCACCCCAAGGACAAGGAGGGGAGAGAGACTGCTCCCTGCAGGAACTGCCCCCCCCCAAATATACATATAGCAGTCGTGTCACATGTCTCTCTGCTGTGTGCTTTGTCTCTGTCCCGACATCTATCACATTGTGTCCTGTTTGTGGAATGCCAGACTGGCGCCCTGCCCTGCACCAAAGCCCAGTAGACTGAGGACCCCTTTTACAATCTCGGTGGCTTGAATCTGGGACATTCAATGATCCACTATTGCTTCCTGAGCCTACTCAGCCCCAAACCTCTAGCCCGGTCCTCCTCTGTCGCAGGCTTCTGGGTCCCACGCAGCTCCACAGGCTGAGCATGGTCCTTGTGGAAATGATTGACAGGAGACGGCCTGCAGAAGTGCGATTACTCGGGATCTGTGCTCCACATTAATGGGAAGCTGGCTCCTTTCTGTCTCCGTAATGCCATTTTGTGCTAAGGCAGTTCAAAGTTCTTTACAAACAGCTAGTAATTAATTCAGCTTCATTAAGGCCAATTAATCCAGGATTAATTATAAATTTGCCCGGAGGTAGTTATTATACTTTGGTTCTTTGATTTGAGTTTTCCCTTTAAAGATTCTTTTCAGAGGGAGATAGAAAATTGCCTTTCTCTTGGTGGGTGTCGGGTGGATGGTGTTGACTGTGTGCCTACCTCAGGATGGCCCACACAAACCCTGGAATGAGCTGGCATTTGGTACACCAGCTGTGCCACATGGCAGTTCCTAGCACTAGACAGACCCGCCCATGCCACCTCTGCAGTGTTGGAAGTGAGGATGGCCTGGTGAGGACTGGTGGCCAAGCAGGTTCAGACCCTGTCAACACCTCATATTGGCCACGTGACTCATCAAGCAGGAGAAAGTGGCCAGGGAGGTCGCACAGTGGATAAAGCACTGGACTCTCATACAGCAAATGCTGAGTTGGATCCCTGGCATTCTGGTTTTACGTATTCCAGACTGCTACTCTGGTTCTCTCTTTTTCTCCTTCTGTCTCTCCCCTCACCATTTCATTAGCAAATAAAACTTTAAGGATGTTGTGTGGGGGGAGGGGTAGATAGCATAATGGTTATGCAAAGAACTCTCATGCTTGAGCCTCTGAAGTTTCAAGTTCAAACTCTGCACCACCATAAGTCAAAGCTCCAGTAAAAATAAATACATACATACATAAATAAATAAATAAATAATCTCTAAAATGCAAGAAGAGGGAACTGGGCATTGGCACACCTGGTTGAGTGCACACATAACAATGCAAAAGGACCCAGGTTCAAGCCTTCACTCCCTACCTGCAGGGGGCATGTTTCATGAGCAGTGAAGCAGGTCTGCAGGTGTCTCGCCCTCCCCTTCTTTCATTTTTTTAAAAAAATATTTATTTATTCCCTTTTGTTGCCCTTGTTGTTTTATTGTTGTTATTGATGTCATCGTTATTGGATAGGACAGAGAGAAATGGAGAGAGATGGGGAAGACAGAAAGGGGAGAGAAAGGTAGACACCTGCAGACCTGTTTCACTGCTTGTGAAGTGACTCCCCTGCAGGTGGGGAGCCGGGGGCTCGAACTGGGATCCTTACTCCAGGCCTTGTGCTTCACACCACCTGCGCTTAACCCATTGCGCTACGGCCCAACTCCCCCCCTTTTTAAAATTTTTATTTATTTGTAATTGGATAGAGACAGAAAGATATTGAGAGGGGAGGGGTGATAGGAAGAGAGACAGAAGACACCTGCAGCCCTGCTTAACCACTCACAAAACTTCCCCCCGCAGGTGGGGACCAAGGGCTAGAACCCAGGTCTTTGTGTACTGTAGTGTGTGCAATTAACCAGGTGCACCACCACCTGGGCCCCTCTCTCTGCTTCTCTATCTCTCCTCCCCTCTCAAGTTCTTTCTGTCCCATCAAATAAAATAGAAAGTTTTTCAAAAAGGAGAAATATGGCCACTAGGAGTGGTAGATTCTTAGCACTGAGCCCCAGCAATCTGGTGGCAAAAAAAAAAAAGCAGGATGAGGAGGCTGAGAGCTCACTGGGGAGGGCGCCCGCTTTGCCATGCAGCCTAGGTTCAAGCCCCAGTACCATATGAGTGTCCAATGGCACCAACTCTGGTGTGGTGGTGTCTGTCTCTTAGTGTGTGTGTGTGTGTGTGTGTGTTTGCCAGGAATACCAGAACCAAAGAAATGACATTATGAGAAAGATTCTACCAGCCATTGCTGGCTTTGAAGGTGGAAAGGGAACATGAGCCCTGGAAAGTGGACAGCTTCTGAAAGCCAGAAAGGACAAGACAGTTGCTAGGACCAACAAAACTTTTCTTTTTTTTAATAGTTATTTATTTCCTTTTGTTGTTGCCCATGTTGTTTTTTATTGTTGTTGTAGTTATTATTGTTGTTGATGTCGTCGTTGTTGGATAAGACAGAGAGAAATGGAGAGAGGAGGGGAAGACAGAGAGGGGGAGAGAAAGACAGACACTTGCAGACCTGCTTCACCGCCTGTGAAGCGACTCCCCTGCAGGTGAGGAGCCAGAGGCATGAACAGGGATCCTCAAGCCAGTCCTTGCGCTTTGTGCCACGTGTGCGCTACCCTCTGCGCTACCGCCCAACTCCCCTAACAAACCTTTTCTGTCACCTTGGTTTTAGTCCAGTGAGACCCACTTGGACACTGACCTCCAGAACTGTGCATGGTAACAGTGAGTCCATTCCCTGTCACTTGAGTTTGTGGCACTTGGCTATGGCAGCAACAGGAAGCAGACACACAGCTTGGATTCCTTGTCACATTCACTGACATCTGGCACCTGTTTCCCTCTTGTGTGATCAGATGTGTGGAGGGGGCCTTTATGCCTCCACCACTGGTGGAACTTTCCCTTTGATCGTGAGTACTGTGGGGCAACTAGGGCAGGGTGAGGGACCGTTCAAAGCTGGTTCAGGCAAAGGAGAGGTTCCTAGTGCAGAGAGAGGCACCCAGGAAAGATCTTACCTAAGAAGAGCCCTGAAGAAAGTGAGGAGTGACTACAGCTGATTTAGGGTGGAAGGGAGGAAGCAGATCCAGGAGGAGGGTAGCCCAGGCCCTGGCGCATCTCGTGCACAGTGAGAGCTCCTTGTGTTTCTCACCTCAGGGAATAATTGTTTGGTTGCTTCCTTGCCTGTGACCTTTCTTTCTTTTTTTATTATCTTTATTTGATAGAGACAGCCAGAAATTGAGAGGAAGGGGAGATAGCGAGGGAGAGAGATAGACACCTGCAACCCGACTTCACCATTTGTGAAGCCTTCCTCCTGCAGGTGGGGATCAGGGGCTTGAACCTGGGTCCTTGTGCATTGTAGTGTGTGCTTACCTACTGTAATGTGTGTGCTCAACTAAGTGTGTCACCAGCTCTCTTATGACCACTCTTCTTCACTAGAATGTGAACTCCATGAGTGGTCTCGCTGACTGTTGCATCCTTGGGACCTACAAGAGTGACCAGTTCATAGCAAACACCTACTGCATGGTTTGGGGGAAATGGATGGAGGTGTTCACGGTTCAGCAGTGGGATCCAGACTGATGTTATGTATTGGGGATTCACTAGGTCAAGGATGAAGACAGGGTGTGAAGGAACGGACATGCAAGGAAAGGGACCAGAGTGAAAAGATAAGGGGGCCATAGACAGAGCACTGGAGAATGTGAATGGTAAAGCAAGAGCCTTTAGGAGAGGGCAGAGAAGGGGAGAGAGGAAAGTGGTATTTGGGGGTACATGAAAACGAAGCAGCTGGGAGCTGGTTGGTGGCACCCCCACTTAACTACACAGGTTACCATGCTCAAGGATCTGGGTTCAAGTCTCCTTCCCTACCTGCAGAAGGAAAGCTTCCTAAGTCATGAGGCAAGTCTACAGGTGTCTCTTTCTCTCTCCCCCACTCTGCTCCAGGATTATCACTGGGGCTTGGTGATGGCACTGTGAATTCACTGCTCCTGGCCGCCACTTTTCCCAATTTATTGGCTAGGACAGAGAGAAATTGAGGGGAGTGGAAGATGGAGAGGGAGAGAGAGGGATAGAGACCTGCTGCAGCACTTGTGAAGTGACCCCCCTGCAAGTGGGGAGCCCAGGGCTTGAACCAAGATCCCTACACTTCATACTATGTGCACTTAACCTGGTGTGCCACTGCCTGACTCCCTCTCTCTCCCTCTTATCTCCCTCTGCCCTCTCAGTTTCTGTCCTATATAACAACAAGAGAGAAGGACAAAGAGAAAGAAAGAAAGAAAGAAAGAAAGAAAGAAAGAAAGAAAGAAAGGAAGAAAGAAAGAAAGAAAGAAAGAAAGAAAAGAAAGAAAAAGAGAGAGGAAGGAAGGAAGGAAGGAAGGAAACATAGCAGTCAACATGACAGATCCATTACCCATTTTTCCTTTTTTTTTTTAATTCCCTTTTTGTTACCCTTGTTGTTTTATTGTTGTAGTTATTGATGTCGTTGTTGGATAGGACAGAGAGAAATGGAGACAGGAGGGGAAGACAGAGAGAGGGAGAGAAAGACACCTGCAGACCTGCTTCACCGCCTATGAGGCGACTCTCTTGCAGATGGGGAGCCGGGGGCTTGAACCAGGATCCTTAAGCCAGTCCTTGTGCTTTGTGCCCTGTGTGCTTAACCCGCTGCGCTACCGCCCAACTCACCCCCTCCTTTTTAAGGAGCCTTTCTTAACGATTTATTTCTTTTTGTTTTGGATAGAGACAGAAATTGAGAGGGGGGAGTCGGGCTGTAGCGCAGCGGGTTAAGCGCAGGTGGCGCAAAGCACAAGGACCGGCATAAGGATCCCGGTTCGAACCCCGGCTCCCCACCTGCAGGGGAGTCACTTCACAGGTGGTGAAGCAGGTCTGCAGGTGTCTGTCTTTCTCTCCTCCTCTCTGTCTTCCCCTCCCCTCTCCATTTCTCTCTGTCCTAGCCAACAATGACAACAACAATAAAACAATAACAACGACAACAACAATAAACTATAACAATAAAACAACAAGGGCAACAAAAGGGAATAAATAAATAAAATACATATTAAAAAAAAATCTTGGGGGGTGGGGAAAAAAAAAATCTTGGGGGTCGGGCGGTGGCGCAGTGGGTTAAGCGTACGTGGCGCAAAGCGCAGGGACCGGTGTAAGGATCCCGGTTCGAGCCCCCGGCTCCCCACCTGCAGGGGAGTCGCTTCACGGGCGGTGAAGCAGGTCTGCAGGTGTCTATCTTTCTCTCCCCTCTCTCTGTCTTCCCCTCCTCTCTCCATTTCTCTCTGTCCTATCCAACAACAAAGCAACATCAACAATGGCAATAATAACCACAACGAGGCTGCAACAACTAGGGCAACAAAAAGGGGGAAAAATGGCCTCCAGGAGCGGTGGATTCATGGTGCAGGCACTGAGCCCAGCAATAACCCTGGAGGAGAAAAAAAAAAAGATCTTTAAAAAAAAAGAAATTGAGAGGGAAGGGGATAATAGGGGAAGAGAAAGAGAGAAACCTGCAGCACTGCTTCACAGTTCACAAAGCTTTCCCTTACACATCAGGACTAGAGTCTTGAACCCAGGTCCTTGTGCATGGTAATGTGTGCACTCTACAAGGTGTGCCACCACCCAGCCCTCCCCTCCCCATTCTTCCTTTCTAACCAAAGCTAATTCAGTTTTAGGAAGAGATATGCTCAGGTAAAAACATTTTCGTACTCCCACCCTTCTTTGCAATGAGGGACTTTGTGAGTTGGTTTTGGGGATTGTAGTTAAGTGAGCATCACGGTTGGGTTTCTCAGCAAGCTCCTCCCAGAGAACAGTTTCTACCCACCACAATATTCAACTGTATCAACAAATATTCAAGGCCTGCTGCCCTTCTTCCTGCTTTATTTTTTCTGCCCAGAATGTAGAGGTTATGTCTCAGGTCTAAGTAACCATTTTTGAGTCATGCGAACCCATCCCATGTGATAAAGTGGAGTGTGAACAGAGGAGTCATCCTTGAATGTGCATTGCTCTCCCGGTTGCCTGGGGCACAGTAGCATTGTGAGCCAGATTTGCTAAAGATTAAAGATAAATGCACTCCTACCTGAGTTTGAGTTTCCAGGTCTGCAAAGTAGTCAGTAGTACTAGATATTGTATCGAGAGGGGTGCTCTCAAGTGAAAAAAATGTCTAGAGGGTTTAACTTTCTGAGAAGTTAACCTTAAAGGCCAGGTGGTGGCGCACTTGGTTAAGCACACATATCACAGTGTGTAAGGAAGCAGGTTTGAACCCCCAGGCCCCACCTGTAAGGGGAAAGCTTCATGCGTGGTAAAGCAGGGCTGCAGGTCTCTCTCTCTCTCTCTCTCTCTCTCTCTCTCTCTCATGCGTGGTGAAGCAAGGCTGCAGGTCTCTCTCTCTCTCTCATGCGTGAAGCAGGGCTGCAGGTCTCTCTCTCTCTCTCTCTCTCTCTCTCTCTCTCTCATGCGTGGTGAAGCAAGGCTGCAGGTCTCTCTCTCTCTCTCATGCGTGAAGCAGGGCTGCAGGTCTCTCTATCTATCTATCTATCTATCTATCTCCCTTCCTCTCTCAATTTCTGTCTCTATCCAATAGCAAATAAAAAGTTAACCTTGACTTTTCTTTTTAATTTTGGTAACATTTGCATCACAAAAACTTTGCTTTTCAAACCATCTTAAGTGTACCAATCAGCAGCTCTAGGTAAATTCAGAATACTGTAGAACCCTCACCACTATTTCCAGAACTTTTTCATTATCCCAAACAGAAACTCTATACCCACTGGGCAATGCACTCTTCACCTCGCTGCCCTCCTCCATTCCTGAGGGTCTATTTCACTTCTGCATCTACATTCTGTTATGTGCTTCACTTTCTGCTTCTATGAATTTGCCTATTATATGTTTCATTTAATCACCTATTCAGTATTTGTATTCTTGTATCTGGTTTAATTAGTATAACGTTTTCCAGGGTCATCGATGTTGTAACATGCATCAGGACTGCATTTCTTCTTGTAATAAATAGAATTAATTCCATTATGTGTTTTATTGTTCAGAAACAACCAACCAACAAGATTGTGTACATATATATGTATTTCTATATAAAGAGATTTATTCTAAGAATACATAAAGGAACATATAGTAGATATGTAACAGAGTCTGTACAGTGATTATGAATCTATCTTTTGTAAACTTGAAATCCAGGAAAACTAGTGGAGTCGTTCCAGTCTGAGTAAAGATGACAGTATAAGTCTTATGGACATCCAAGTTCTTCAAATAGTCAAACTGAGAGAATTTTTTTTCTTTTCTTTTCTTATATTTTTTTATTTTTATTTTTTTTAAATTATTTTATTTTATTTTTATTTATTTTATTTATTTATTCCCTTTTGTTGCCCTTGTTGTTTTTTTTATTGTTGTAGTTATTATTGTTGTTGTCGTTGTTGGGTAGGACAGAAAGAAATGGAGAGAGGAGGGGAAGACAGAGAGGGGGAGAGAAAGACAGACACCTGCAGACCTGCTTCACCGCCTGGGAAGCGACTCCCCTGCAGGTGGGGAGCCGGGGTTCGAACCGGGATCCTTATGCCGGTCCTTGTGCTTTGCGCCACCTGCGCTTAACCCGCTGCGCTACAGCCCGACTCCCATTTTTTAATTTTTTTATCTTTATTTATTTATTGGATAGAGATAGCCAGAAATCAAGAGGGAAGGGTGATAGGGAGAGAGACAGAGAGACCCCTGCAACACTGCTTCGCCACTTACAAAGCTTTCCCCCTGCAGGTGGGGTCCAGGGGGCTCAAACCCGGGTCCTTGTCACATGTGCACTCAACCAGGTGCACCACCACCTGGCTTCTCTTCTTTTCTTAATAGATTGGATGTTTAATAGATCGAATGAGGCCATCTACATCAGGAGGGCCATCTGCCTTATTCAGTCTCCTGGTTCAAATGCTAATTTCATTGGGCAAGCTCTCTCAGACACACCCAGATAAGTTTAGCTAAATGCCGGGGACTTTGTGGTCCAATGACATTGACAAAATCAATCATGATAAAGGCTTATATTCCATTTTGTTCACCCACTCTGCTGTAGATGGATACTTGGATTGATTCTATGCTTTGGCCATTGTGAATGATTCTCACAGGGACATCGGTATAAAGTGTGTTTGAGCCCCCATTTGCAGGTCTGGCAAATGTGTTTGACTTTTTGAGGAGCTAATAATGTGTGCACAGCAACTGGATCATTGCAATTCATTCACACAAGTAACACACAAGGGTTCTTATTTCTCTACATCCTCGCCAACACCTGCTATCTTTTGTTTCATCGTCTAAAAATACTTTATTTATTAATTAAAGTGATAGAGGGAGATAGATACACAGAGAAAGGCAGACAGACTCACAGATACTCTCAGCTCTGGCTTATGGTGGTGCTGGGGTTTGATCCTGAGACCTCACAGCCTCAGGCATGAAAGTCTTTTTGCGGAACCATTATGCAGCCGTATTTCGTCTTTTCAAAAAATATATCTTTGTTTTAATTAGAGATACAAAAGGAAAGATGCACAAAAACAAAAAGACTAGAGTAGAACACAACTGTGGTTTGTAGTGGTGTGGGGGACTGAACCCGGGACTTTGGAGTCTCAGACAGGAGTCTTTTTGCGTAACCATTGCGCTGTCTACCTAGCTCCTTCCCCTTCACCATTTTCTAATCACTGCCACCTAGTGGGTACGAAGTTGTATCTCATTGTGATTTCCATTTGCACCACAGGGAACATCTTTTAATGTGTGGAAGTGTAAGATTCTTCTTCTTCTTCTTCTTATTATTATTATTTTTAAAGAGTTTATTTATTTATGAGAAAGATAGGAGGGGAGAGAGAGAAAGAACCAGACATCAATCTGGTACATGTGCTGCTGCCAGGGCTCGAACTCGTGACTTCATGCTTGAGACCACCTCCCGGACCACAGGAAGTGTAAGATATTATTCCCAGCTACTTCATATTCAAGGGTGAGGATGCAGCTCAGAAGTCAAAGTCCACGGAGGCTCCTGAGCAGGGTGGCTGGCTGAGCTGGGCCCGAAGCACAGACTAGAGAAGCAAGAAAAGCGCTTAGGAAGCAGAAGCCGAAACTCGCACTCGACACTCAGGCTTCTCCGTCTCCCAACTAGTCGCTTGGGCTTCTCAGGAAGGCATGACATTCAAGTGCGGTAACAGAGAGGATGGTCAGGTTAGTGTTACAGAGCGAGAATTAACCACCATCCACTGCAAGGAAGCAAAAGATGTTTCTTTACGAATTGCAATCCGGGCCGCCGCGTGGTGACTGATGTTAGTCTACCAAGCTCGACCCTGATCACGGCTCAAAGCCACACAAGTGATAGTTTTCCAGAGTACATTCTGGGTGGGGAGTATGCAAAACTAGAATTCTAACACACACTCAGCAGCATTTTGCAGAAAACGCAGGGTCCAATCTTTTCAGACACTGTAATGCTCTAAGCAGCCTGTAAGAATGGCCTAATTTCAAGCCTTTCTGCGAAATAGGGTCACCACACTTTCTCCTTGTCTGCCAGGACCACCGGGCTATCAGCTCCCTTGTCCTTGAGCAAGTGGTTGGGTTTCAAGGGCTTGGTTAGGCCAGCTCTTCTCTTTAAGACAAACAACAGGTGGCTCACATCTTGGCGTGTGTGGGTTTTGTCTAGCCTCTTATTAATAAATGAGAGGTACAGGAATTTTCCACTGCAGGCGATACTTGTAACTCATGCTTAAAATTTTACTTGAAGCAATTCAAAAGTTACTGCTTTTAACAGTCAGGAGCTGCGGCGCAGGGCTCCATTTGGGGCTAGGCTGGGTCCCGCGGTGACCGGGGGGCGACTGCTCCTCCGTGCCCGCCGGCAGGAAGCGCTCGCCGGGACCGGGAAAAGGAGCCGGTGACACAGCCGGAAGTGGGTGGGCGGGGAGAGCAGCCCTCGACCCATGGGGAGCGGAGGCGTTCCGGTCTCCGCCAATGAGCGGGCGGCGGAGGCGGGCCCGGGCCAACGGCCCTAGTAACGGCCGCGCGGTAACCCGGGCGGCGCGTGCGGACCTGCGGCTGCCGCCTGTCCCCGCGGCCTTCTGGCTCCCGGCGGGTGCGCGATGAAGATCGAGGAGGTGAAGAGCACCACCAAGACGCAGCGCATCGCCTCCCACAGCCACGTCAAGGGGCTGGGGCTGGACGAGAGCGGCCTGGCCAAGCAGGCGGCCTCGGGGCTCGTGGGCCAGGAGAACGCGCGAGAGGTGTGGCGGCGGGCCGGGGGGGGCCGGGGCGCTGGGGTCCCCGCACGTGCCCGCGGCGGTGACCGGGGCTGGGTGCGGGGCGGCGGGCCTGGCGGGGCAGGGGGCCTGGACGCGCGCCCCGCCCCGCCCCGCCCTGCCCCTGCGCGGGCTGCGGCCGCGGGGAGGCCGGGCACCTGCATGTCCGCCGCTGTGCTGGGAGGCGGCCGGCCGCTGGTGGCGCTCTGGTGGGGGCGGGTGCTGCACGCGACCGCGGCGCCCGGGCTGCGTAGGGCTGGCGGGGGCGGGGGGCTTCCTCGCAAGTGCTGGGGTCGCCGGTCCCCCTTAAACAGTTGTGAACTGAAGCAGGGGCGTGTTGAGCGGCCGGAGAGGAGCCATCTGCCTTCCCCAGCCACCCCCCCAGCAGCCTTTTCCGCCCTTCATGCCGCCTCCATTATTGTGGAACGACCCAGGCCCTGTATCACTAAGTTTGCACACGAGAGATTAAAAAAAAAAATTAAAAAAAATTTAAATATATATATATATATGATCTTGGGGGTCGGGCGGTGGCGCAGCGGGTTGAGCGCACGTGGCGCAAAGCACAAGGACCGGCGTGAGGATCCCGGTTCGAGCCCCCGGCTCCCCACCTGCAGGGGAGTCGCTTCCCAGGCGGTGAAGCAGGTCTGCAGGTGTCTGTCTGTCTCTCCCCCTCTCTCTCTGTCTTCCCCTCCTCTCTCCATGTCTCTCTGTCCTATCCAACAACAGTGACTCCAGTAACAAGAATAATAAGCACAACAAGGCCAACAACAGGGTAAATACATCTTTTTTAAAAACCTTATGATCTTTATTGGTCGGATAGACACAGCCAGAAATCGGGAGGGAAGAGGATGGTAGAGAGGGAAAGAGAAGCTCTGGTACAGCTTCCTCCCTGCAGGTGGGGGCCGGGGGCTCAAACCCTGGTCTTTGCACACTGTAACACGTGCGCTCAGCCAGGTGCGCCACCACTCAGCCCGCAGATGAGACAGTTTGAGCGTGGGAGAGGTGACTTCAGCCGGCCGGCCACCTGTCGCTCAGCTGAGTGAGTAGCAGTGCTGCCATTTAGGTCTGGTTTTCCAAGTGTCAAGTCTGGCGCTCTCTCTACAGCCACCTTGCTAGCTGGCTGTGCTCTTTAAGTTCGGATCCAAGCGTCTTGGCCTCTGTGTGACTTAGCAGCGACCTAGAAGTGAGTGAACTTAGTACAAGCTAAAAGCATAGGAGGGTAGGGGGTCGGGTTAAGCGCACGTGGCGCAAAGCACAAGGACCCGCACCAGGATCCCGGTTCGAGCCCCCGGCTCCCCACCTGCAGGGGAGTCGCTTCCCAGGCGGTGAAGCAGGTCTGCAGGTGTCTGTCTTTCTCTCCCCCTCTGCCTTATCCTCCTCTCTCCATTTCTCTCTGTTCAACAACGGCAACAACAATGGGGAAGAATGACCTCCAGGAGCAGTAGATTTGTAGTACAGGCACTGAGGGATAACCCTGGAGGCAGAAAAAGGAAAGGAAAACATAGGAAAGTAGATAGCATAGTGGTTAACTTTAAGAGACTGTGATGCCTGACGCCCCATCACAGGTTCAGTCCCTGTTACCACCATAAGCCAGAGCTCTCTGAGCATTGCTCTGGTTAAAAAACAAGTAAAAATATATATAATAATAAGAATATAGCCTGACTATGCTAACAGAATGGAAAAGAAAAGCCTCTGGTCTCCATTGGAGCGTTATCAGTGGTGCTTAGCTAAGATGTTGCTCCTGAAAGAATCCGCTGCTGCCGGTGACCCTCTTCCTCCTCCTCCTTGTCCTCCTCCGGCTCCTCCTCTTTAATGTCTGTCAGTATATTTTTGTTTTCTTTCTTTCTTTCTTTTTTTTTTCTTTTTTACCAGAGCACTGCACAGCTCTGGCTTGTGGTGGTGGAGGGGATTGAACCTGGGACTTTGGAGCCTCAGGCATGAGAGTCTCTTTGCATAACCATTATGCTATCTATCCCTGCCCTATATTTTTGTTTTCAACAAAACACCCCTGACTTCTTTTTTTTTTTTAAATATTTATTCTTTTTTGTTGCCCTTGTTTTTATTATTGTTGTAGTTATTATCGTTGTTATTGATGTCGTCATTGTTGGATAGGACAGAGAGATGGAGAGAGGAGGGGAAGACAAAGGGGGAGAGAAAGACAGACACCTGCAGACCTGCTTCACCGCCTGGGAAGCGACTCCCCTGCAGGTGGGGAGCCGGAGGTTTGAACCAGGAGGTTTATGCTGTGGTCCTTGCGCTTTGCACCACCTGCGCTTAACCCGCTGAGCTACCACCCGACTCCCCACCTCTGACTTTTTATGGAATGAAAGGAAAGATGAAATTAAACATCAAATTTGCTTTTTGAATTGAGTCTTTTTAAAATTAGCTGGTGCGAGAAAGAGCGAGAGGTGGGGAGACAGCACAGCATCATTCCACCACTGGGAAGCTCCCCCTTTGTGTAGTGCTTGCTCTCGGGTGATGGCTGGAGGCTTGAGCCTGGGTCCGCACACATAGTGAAGTGTGTGCCCGCTGGGTGAGCTGCTCCCAGCCCCTAAAGGAAATACTGACAGGCTTTCTCTGTCCAGCTTCTGCTTACTGGGCATCTGCTACGGCACATCTCCCATACCGCTTGTGTCATCTTCACGCCGCTTTATACATTATCACGTTGCTTATCAACCCTCCCCCACTTTACTTCGACTCTTGAAACAGAGCTTGGGAGGCCTGTGTGGCGGACACCTGCCTGTATTTCGTAGTTGTGTATTTACACCCCATAAAACGTTCCACTGCTGTGTTACTGTATAGCCAGCCTTTCAGCTTATCTACCCCAAAGCCTTATTTTTTCTTTTTTTTTAATTTTTAAAAATTATCTTTATTTATTAGATAGAGACAGCCAGCCAGAAATCAAGAAGGAAGGGGGTGATAGGGAGAGAGAGAGACCCCTGCAGCCCTGCTTCACCGCTCACGAAGCTTTCTCTTTGCAGGTGGGGACCAGGGGGATGAACCCAGGTCCTTGCGCACTGTAATGTGTGCGCTTAACCAGGTGCGCCACTGCCTGGCCGCAGCCTTATTTTTTCATTTCATAGTAAGTTGCCGATGCTGTACCTTACTCAGGAGCTCGTTTTCATGTGTACTACAAACTGTTATGGTCTCTGATTCCAGATGAAGAAGTTATATTTGACAGTTACATACATAGGTGAGCAGGCCTCGAGTCACTCTGCTGGTAGTGACAGATTGAGGACTTAATCTCAAGTCAGTCTGTCTCGCTACAGAATGTGGATGTGTATACATAATTTTTACTTTAATATTATTTTAAAATTTTTGTTAGCTTTATTTTATTTATTGGATAGAGACAGCCAGGAGTCAAGAGGGAAGGAAATGATAGGGTAGGGAGCGAGAGAGAGATTACTGCAGCACTGCTTCACTACTCACAAAGCTTTCCCTCTACAGGTGGAGACTGGGGGCTTGAACCCAGGTCCTTGCACATTATAACGTGTGCTCAACCAGGTGTGCTACCACCCAGTCCTTTTTACTTTATTATTTTTAAAAATTTTATTTATTTGATAAAGACAGAGAAATTGAGGGGGGGGGGAGGTAGAGAGGGAGAGAGAGTGGTCCGGGAGGTGGCGCAGTGGGATAAAGCACTGGACTCTCAAGCATGAGGGTCTGAGTTCAATCCCCGGCAGCACATGTACCAGAGTGCTGTCTGGTTCTTTCTCCTGTCTGTCTCATAAATAGATAAATAAATAGTATTTAACAAGAGAGAGGGAGAATGAAAGAAACGCTTGCAGCACTGCTTCATTACTCTTGAGACTCCCCCTGCTGACAGGGACGTGGGACTCGAAGTCAGGCCCTGGCACATGATAGCATGTGCTTCAACCGCTTGTGCCATTGCCCGGCCCTGTTTATATTTTAGCCAGAGAGAGAGACAGACCTTAGGCTCAGAAGTCCTTTTGCATAGCCATTACACTGCCTTCCTCACTCTCAGAACTTATCTTCTTAGCCCTGATGCTGTGCCTGCTGGCTAGAGACTAGGCCATATTGTATTCCTAGAACCTGACTTTCAGCTTTCCTTCCTTTCCCCTTCCCTCTTGGTTTCTCTTCCTTTCTTCCTTTCTTCCTTTCTTCCTCCCTTTCTTTCTCTGTAGTGCCAGAGATCAATCCCAGAGCTTTATTTATATAAGACACAATCCACCAATAAGTTCCATCCCTAGCAGGGCCTCGGTATTTTAGTATCTTTTTGAGAAGATTTATTTAGGAGAGAGAGAGAGAGAGAGAGAGAGAGCAAATCCAGAACATTGCTCTGGCATATGTGATGCCAGGGATTAAACTCAGGACCTCATCCTTGAGAGTCCAAAGCCTTGCTCATTGCACCACTTCCTGGGCTGCTGGGGTCGGATGGGGGCTCAGTATTTTAATTTGTATGCGTCCCACCTCACCTGCCAGGTCTGTGTGTGAAGTGAGGCTAGGTGATGTTAAGTGTCTTTTTCAGTTGTTCCTTGGCATTTTTTTTTTCTTAATTCACTGGCCTCCTCACACTGGAGAGAAGTCGGAAGAGAGCCTAGTGTAAATGAGGAGCGATAGCCAAGGTTCTTAAAGCCTCTTCCAGCTCTTTGAGTTTCTTAGAAGATTCTAACACTGAGGAGTATGTCACTGGGTTCTGTGGACAGACCACAGTGGTTCTAGTGATCTTAGTATCTTTATAGGTCATCATGTGTCAGACTAAAATCAGTGTAATCAGTCTTGTGTTATGTCATCCTGGGATGCGGGCAGGCAATCAGTGTAACCTCAGCCTTACTCTTTTTTTGGTCAAATGTTCTTTTTTTATTATTTTTTATTTTTATTAAAATATTTATTTATTTATTTATTTATTTATTTATTTATTCCCTTTCATTGCCCTTGCTGTTTTTACTGTTGTAGTTATTAGTATTGTTGTTATTGCTGTTGTTCGTTGTTGGATAGGACAGAGAGAAATGGAGAGAGGAGGAGAAGACAGAGAGGGAGAGAGAAAGACAGACACCTGCAGACCTGCTTCACCGCCTGTGAAGCGACTCCCCTGCAGGTGGGGAGCCGGGGGCTCGAACCGGGATCCTTACGCCGGTCCTTGTGTTTCGCGCTGCATGGGCTTAACCCGCTGCGCTACCACCCGTCTCCCTGGTCAAATGTTCTAACAGGTATGAAGATCAGTAGTAACCCATCTGGGAAGCGTTGTATATGCTAATGGTCCAGTCTTCAAAGAGTTTAAGTCAGTGTGTTTTGTGACACTACAGGTTTCATCTGCCCTCTTGGATGGTTAACCAATGACCCATAAATAACCCTTAATGAGTTACTTTAGGAACCTGACGAAGTCTGTGAATCCTTTCTCTGAGAAGACGCACATCTAAGCACACACAGACAATTTTGTTTTCAGTATCTCCCCCGATTTCAGGAGGTGTGTGGTGTCCTGAAACTTGAGGCTGTGATCTTCGAAATTAAATTGTTCTGTGCCACATAGCTTAGATCCTTTTCAGTGGCTTCCACTCTACGTAGAGGAAGCTCCCTGTGTGAGTTCCAGCCCCCCACCTACCTCTGCACCATCAACTAACTCCCTGTGCTCTGCTCATTCTCCTTCTGGTCACTGAGCCTTTCTGGCCCTTGGACAGGCTCAGTCCTCTGTTTTGACTTTGTTCTTTCCTTCACCTGAACACTTAACTCCTGCCCAGAGTTTCAGATGTCAAATACAGTGTCACTGGAAGACTTTCCCAGGTCACATGAGTCACTTCTGGTCTGCCTTCCCCGATCTCCAGCATCCAAGACAGTGTCTGTGGGGTCCAGACCTCCCAGTGAAGGTCGGATGGGTGTATGAATTATGTGAACCATAGATGCCTAGCCTCTACTCACCCCCGCCCCCCCATGAATCGCTTTAATATTGATTATTTCTTTCCATTGTGGTGTCTAGGCATGTGGTGTGATAGTAGAATTAATCAAAAGCAAGAAAATGGCTGGAAGAGCTGTCTTGTTGGCAGGACCTCCTGGAACTGGCAAGGTACTCATTTTCTCTCATCTTTTAAGGACTACCCAAGAGAATGATCCTAATGTCTTAAGCCAAATTGAATTTGTGTCTTCACTAGTCTTTGTTTGGCTAAATTGGTTATTATGTATGTTTTTAAAACTAATGTATAGTAATACAATTGAGTGCTTAACTCCATGTTTCTGAAATTCAAATTATCCTGGCTGACCTCCAGAGCAGAAGGAATGAAGTTCTCCAGGGGGTCTCATTGTCTCTAGAATTTGCTCTTTATCTTTCAAGTCTCCTTTGCTTTGGAAATGCATTTCTGCTGGCCTAGGGCTTCATAGAGTCGTGGGAGTGACATCTTAACTTGAGCAAAGGAAATCAGTCAGCAAGCATTTCCCCAGATGCTAACTTTACCCAGCACTGTACAAGAGATTGAAGTGGGAGGGGGTGGAGAAAGAAGGGAGGAACCGGAGGCAGCATTTGTATCTTCAAGGGCTCACAGCCTTCCCAGCACAGAAGGAAGAAATGACACCATCACCACAGAAAGGCTGTTTTGAGGTTCTGAATGATTTGAAATGCAGCTGGAATGTAGGGCCAGCTGCACTGAGGTGTTGGAAAGGCTGACATTTGCCTTGCAGAGTTGGAAGAGGGGAAGGGACCTTCCAGGCGGAAGGTGTGCTGCAGCCTGTTAGCCTCTGGGAGGAGACAGATGGGGCTACTCGAAACAGCATTCTGAGTCATCTGAGCCCGGCTTTTTTTTTTTTTTTTTTTTTTTTCAGAAGGGCCTCTTAGTACAGGAGAGTGGAGCCTGGGGTTGTTTGGTAAAGAAGTGGAGTTTTAAGTTGGTGGTAATTTGCTGTGGGACCCAGATAAACTCCCTTTCCAGAACGAAAGCACGCCTTGTCTGCTTCAGGCAGTGATTATTATTATTAAAATTATGGGCTTTTATTTTTATTATTTATTATCGGATAGAGACAAAGAGAAATGGAGATAGGAAAAGAGACCGAGAGGCGCCTACAGCCCTCCTCTCCACTCGTGATGCTTTCCCCCTGCAGGTGGGGACCTTGAACCAGGGCTTGAGCCTGGGTCCTTGCACACTGTGATGTGTGTGCTTAATCAGGTGCACCACCACCTGGCCCCTGATTTATTTACGTTTTTAGTAGAGAGAAAGAAATAAAAACCAGAGTATCACTGTCACATGTGATAATTAGATTGAACTGGAGAGTCCAAATACTTCCATCATCCACTACACCACCTCCCAGCTGCATTCAGGCAGTTATTAGACTCGCTTACGTGCGCCCCGGAGATGGTGCAGTGGTAGAAGGCATGAGGCCTCGAGTTTGATTCCTGGCATCACATATGCCTGCGTCTTGGTCTTTTTCTCTTTCTCATGACTAAATAAAAATCTTTAAAAAACTAGTCAGATGTAAGATAATGATTACTATTATTTGAAATCCTAGAATTGACTTGATGGCATATCTTATGTTGGTCTCTCTCTTTTTTTATTACCTTTATTTATTTATTGGATAGAGACAGCAAGAAATTGAGGGGGAGAGGAAGGTAGGGAGGGAGGGAGAGAGACCCCTGCAGCCCTGCTTCACCACTCACAAAGCTTTCCCCCTGCAGGTGGGGACCGGGGTCTCAAACCTGGGTCCTTGTGCACTAACATGCGCCATCATCTGTCTCCCTTATTTTGGTCTCTTACAGTATTGGGAATCTTGCATTTCGAAAGAGGTTTTTCTTTTCTTTTTTTAGCCAAGTCATCAATAACTACAGCAATAAGACAACAAGGACAACAAAAGGGAATAAATAAATAAATATTAAAAAAGAGAATCAGGGCTGGGTGGTGGCGCACCTGGTTGAGCGCATGTTACAGTGCGTAAGGACCCAGGTTCAAGTCCCCGGTCCCCACATGCAGGGGGAAAGCTTCACAAGTGGTGAAGCAGTGCTGCAGGTGTCTCTGACTCTCTTCTTTATCCAGCCCTCTCCTCTCAATTTCTGGTTGTCTCTATCTAATAAATAAGTAAAGATAATAAAACAAATAGATAAATAAAAGAGCATCACTCTGGCACGTGTGTTGGGGCTTGAACTCAGGACCTGGTGCTTGAGGATCTAGCAGGTGTATCAGCCGCACCGCTTCCTGGATTCCTAGGCTTTGTTTAGAGATTCAAATGCACACGGCTGGCTGCTTGACTCTTGAGAAGCTGCAGATAATAGGGATTTGGGTTTGGGCTTTGGGACTAGAATCAGTTCAGATGCGATTGGCAGTAAGTAAAGTCTTCGGGCAACAGTTTGTGTTTTGAGGGTGTTGGAGAGGTGGGAGAGGCACAAAGTGAGGATGTCTTGGAGGTTGGGGTTCACATTCTGGTTCTTCTGCTTTCTGTTGGACCCTGGGTGAGTCAGTAACTTCTGAGTTTCAGTTTCTGAATCTATAAAGTGCAAGCTAGGTGTTCCTGAGGCTCCGAGGTCCCAGGTTCAGTCTCCCAAGGTCCTGGGTTCAGTCTCCCCAGGTCCCGGGTTCAGTCTCCCGTACTGTTATGAGCCAGAGTTGGGGAGTACTCTGGTAAAAGCGAAACAAAAACAACTGTCTGAGAGAGACACTTGATTGCCTTTTTAGTTGCAAGCTTAGAGCTTGTTTTCCTTCTTGACCCGTACAGGTGTAGGACTCTTGTTTCAAAGCTGAAGAAAGGTGAAATTGATGCTGAAAGGTTAAGACATGGGCTGGGGAGATAGCATGATGGTTGTGCAAGACTTTCATGGCTGAGGCTCTGACATCCCAGGTTCAATCTCCAGTCCCGCCATAAGCTGAGCATTCCAGACTATCATCCTGGGAATTAATAAATAAATAATAAATAAATAAATAAGGTCAGCCGCGCTCATTGCATTTCCTCCACTGTAGAATTGTAGAAAGTCTCGATGTCACGAAGAATCCTCTGTTTTCTTCAGCAACAAAGTTTATACCCACACCTTTCCTCCCAAACCGACCCTCTGCCAATTCTGTGAATGTAGTTTTCACGATTGGTAGGTGGATCATAGTTTATAACCAGAGACACTTGTTGCACATCAATACCACAAGCCAGCGGATCAGTAGTGATCGGCATGCGGCTTGAGCCTGACCAGAATTCCCTCATGATAACATCTCTTTCCTTCTGGTCTATGTCACCACACAGAGCAGAAACTGTGAAGTCTCTGGCATGCGTCTTCTCAGTAAGCCAGTCCACCTTGTGCCTTGTATTGAGCTCTGGTTTCTTTCCCACTTTCTCTGTATCTGTTTCTTTCTCTGTATCTCTCTCATTAAAATAAATAAAGTATTAAAAATACAAAGGTATGACGGGAGGGTAGCTTAGTGGGTAGAGCATGTGCCTTCCACACTTGAGGCCTCAGGTTCACTCGCTTGCACCACATGAGAGCAAGAGACTTCCATGGGCGGTGGAGAGCTGCTCTGCTCGCTTCTCTCCCTAGCACTACATTCGGGCGGTAGTGCAGCAGGTTAAGCGCACGTGGTGCGAAGTTCAAGGACCAGTGTTAGTATCCCGGTGCGAGCCCCCGGCCCCACACCTGCAGGGGCGTCGCTTCACAGGCCATGAAGCAGGTCTGTAGGTGTCTGTCTTTCTCTTCTCTCTGTCTTCCCCTCCTCTCTCCATTTCTCTCTGTCCTATCTGGCAACAATGACATCAGTAACAACAATAATAATAACCACAACAATGATAAAAACAACAAGGGCAACAAAAAGGAAAATAAATTAAAAATTTAAAAAAATACCTTAAAAAAACCCATAAATAAAAGTGAGCTATGGCATTTCCCAGTCCTGTGCTAGGTGTAAAGCCTTGACTTTGACATTTGTGCCCTGGCTGTGTGTCTCTTTAGTCTACTTCTGTTTAGCCTCTGCCAGGGGTAGTTGTCTTGCCAAAGATGGGCTTGTTGTTTACCAAGCTGTGTTCAGGGATCGCTTAAGTCAGCTCATAGCTTTGGAACCCGACTTTTTAAAAGTCGTTCTCCACTGCTGGTGGGTCACTTAACAGAAGGTGAACATTGTGTCATCGCGGATGGCTGAGGAGCTGTGGATGGACAGTGGGGAACAGTTTGGGGGTTTTCCTAGTGACGATGGAGACAGGGTGGGTCTCTGGAGCCCTGCTGCCACAGTTCTTCATCACTCTGTCATTGTCTGGTTTGAGGCACTTCGGATGTGTGACTCTGTCTCAGTTTCCTCTTTAGTAAAATGAGGAGAGTAGTCGTGTAGAGGTGACGGGGAGAGTCACGTGCTGGGTAAGTCTCAATGAATGTTAGTTACCTTGGCACCACAGGGACCTTTACGGATGCCACCAAGTGCTTTGTGTGAAGCCTGCCCACGGGTGTGAAAAGGCTCCCTTTTCAGTCGTTCTGGGCAAATTGTTTTTGGAGCTCATATCTGTGAATTGCTGTATCTTCAAGTCTGTAAAGCAAATCTGTTTCCATTGCTTTCCCTAGACGGCTCTAGCGCTGGCGATTGCCCAGGAACTGGGGAGTAAGGTGCCTTTCTGCCCGATGGTGGGGAGTGAAGTTTACTCCACAGAGATCAAGAAGACAGAAGTGCTGATGGAGAACTTCCGCAGGGCCATTGGTGAGTCTCACGTTCACGGGAGGGTTGTTCCCACTCCCCACGGCACGGGCTCCCCTCCTTGTCAGCAGGTCTCTGTCTGGAGGTTGTGCAGCTGTTTAGCTCCGTCAGTGTTATCTCGGCAAACCCCACCCAACCCGGCTTTCAGTTAGCCAGGTGTGGGATGACGGTTTCATTTAGTAATAAGATTTATCTGTGTGTGGTGAGGAGAGTGCCAAAGCATCACTCTGGTGTATGTGGTGCCAGGGTTCGAACGTTATGCTGGCAAGTCAGATATTTTCTGGTGTTTAACTGTGCTCTTAGAGGTCGCTGTCCATTGAGATCCTTTGGAACTTAAGCCACCAGTGTTGTGCGTCACACTGTGGGAGTCCCCTTGCTCTAGGATCAAGCCTGAGTCTCACACATGGCAAAGCAGTGTATAGTCCAAGGGAGCTAACTTGCCTGCCCTGCTCCTGGAGAGTGAGCCCGAAGGGTCTAGTCCTGCCCCAGAGTGAAGGAAGCATGTGGGGAGTGGCAGGACTTGAAGGCTTATGACACCAACTTCCTGAAACCTGGAGCTTCTGTACTGAGCTGAGCACTTGCCAGGCCTTCACATTAATTTTTTTTAATTGTTATTTATAAAAAGGAAACACTGACAAAAACCATAGGATAAGAGGGGCACAACTCCACACAGTTCCCACCACCAGAACTCCGTATCCCATCCCTCCCCTGATAGCTTTCCTGTTCTTTATCCCAGGGTCACTGTGGGTTGCAGAAGGTGGGAGGTCTGGCTTGTGTAATTGCTTCCCCGCTGAACATGGGCATTGACAGTTTGATCCATACTCCCAGCCTGTCTCTCTCTTTCCCTAGTGGGGTGGGGCTCTGGGGAAGCGGAGCTCCAGGACACACTGGTGGGTCATCTGCCCCTGGAAGTCAGGCTGGCATCATGCTAGCAACTGGAACCTGGTGGCTGAAAAAAGAATTAGCATATAGAGCCAAACAAATTGTTGACTAATCATGAACCTAAAGGCTGGAATAGTTCAGATGAAGAGTTAGGGGGTCTCCATTTGCAGATAGTTAGTAGGCCTATTTTAGTTGTATTCCAAAGAGCCCATGACTATACTAGTTTTTTTTTTTTTTCTTGAGCCTGACATCTGATATGCAGGTGGATCTAAGTTATTTTCTCTCCACATTGATTATAGCCCTTCACTCTGCCAGGAGGATGTGGCTAACTTACATTTTGCCTCTTAACAAACAGCTTCCGGAAGTGAAATCAGTTATCAGTTATCTATTAGTTAACTAGTATATCACACAGCTTTAGTTTGAACCTCCTTCTAGCTGCCTGACTGTAGAAGCAAAAGATTCAGTAGGAAGAGAAAATGGCCTCTCTCCTCTCCCCCATTCAGGAGTCTGGGACAGTCTGCCCGCCCCACTTATATTTATTTATTAATGAGAAACATAGGAGGAGAAAGAGCCAGACATCACTCTGGTACATGTGCTGCCGGAAATTGAACTGAGGACCTCATGCTTGAGAGTCTGATGCTTTATTCACTGTACCACCTCCTGGACCACAAGGTAAATACTCTTAAGGAAATTATTTGAGGGAACGGTGAATGTTCAGAAAGAATGGGTTCCCAGGGGGCCGGGCAGTAGTGCAACAGGTTAATAAGCGCACGTGGCACTAAGCACAAGGACTGGGGAAAGGATCCCAGTTGGAGCCCCCTCCTCCCCACCTGCAGGGGGGTCCTTCACAAGCGGTGAAGCAGGTCTGCAGGTGTCTTACCTTTCTTTCCTCCTCTCTGTCTTCCCCTCCTCTCTCCATTTCTCTCTGTCCTATCCAACAACAATAACAACATCAAGGGCAACAAAAATAGGAAAAATGGCTTTCAGGAGAAGTGGATTCGTAGTGTAAGCACCGAGCCCCAGTACTAACCCTGGAGGCCAAAAACAAGTAACATAAAAAAGAAAGAGAAGCCTTCTTTCTGGCTTCTGGCAAGCTTGCATTCCACTCATGCCCCACGCGGCTCTAGGTGTTATCTCTTTCAGAACTGGCAGCAGACTCCAAGGGACTTTGTCTCCTGTGATGTCCTTGTTTGTCTAAACTAGAAAGAGCATGAACTATGTCATAGACTAAGTTATGTGGACTTTTTCAAACTGCAAAATATTTCTTACTGGATGCATTTGTGATTTCAGGCCACTTTTCTTTTTTTTTAAATGCCGAGACAGAGACTCTATCATATCTTCTCCCATGTGGTGCCAGGGCTTGAACCTGGATCTTGCTTATTATCACCATGTAGGCACTGCCAGTGGTGAACTTTGCTGCCAGAGCATTGCTCAGCTCTGCCTTATGGTGGTCTTGAACCTGAGCCCTCAAGAGTTTCAGGCATGAAAAAGCTTTCTGGTAACCACTATACTATTCCCAGCCTTTGGGTGTTTGTTTTAAACTGGAATACAGCATACATATAAAAAGCACACTCAACTTACCTAGTTTGGCAAACATGTAGGTATTGTGCTGTCGGAAAAGTCATGTCACATTTTTGCATAGAAAAACAGAGATATACATCATAAATAATATTTCCAACAGCCCAATAAATACTTACGTTGTCATTACTGAGCTCAAGATGCAAAGCACAGCCAGCCCCTGAAGTATGACGAGGCCTTCTCCCCGTCTCACCCTACTCTCCATTCTGTGTGAATCCACAGCGTTTGAGAACTGTGTCATCATAACCTTGTGCCTTCCTTCCCTGTGGGCATCCCCAGGCACTGAGGCTTGTAGGTGTATGTGGAACCTGCTTAAGTATTATGCCGTCGTGGTCCGGGAGGTGGTGCAGTGATAAAGCTTTGGACTCTCAAACATGATGTCCTGAGTTCGATGCCCAGCAGCACATGTGCCAGAGTGATGTCTAGTTCTTTCTCCTCCTATCTTTCTTATTAATAAATAAATAAAATCTTTAAAAAAAGAAAGTATTATGCCGTGGTTCTTTAGCAGTGTTTCAGTTTGTGGGAGTCAGCCCACATTTTTCCCTGTAGTGCTGGCCTTAAGAAAGTAAGTGCTCGGGAGTCGGGCTGTAGCGCAGCGGGTTAAGTGCAGGTGGCGCTAAGCTCAAGGACAGGCGTCAGGATCCCGGTTCGAGCCCCCGGCTCCCCACCTGCAGGCAGGTCCCTTCACAGGCGGTGAAGCAGGTCTGCAGGTGTCTGTCTTTCTCTCCCCCTCTGTCTTCCCCTCCTGTCTCCATTTCTCTCTGTCCTATCCAACAACAACGACATCAATAATAACTACAACAATAAAACAACAAGGGCAACAAAAGGGAATAAATAAATAAAATTAAAGTAAAAAAAAAAAAAAGGGAGTCGGGCAGTAGCACAGCGGGTTAAGCGCAGGTGGCGTGAAGCACAAGGACCGGTGTAAGGATCCGGGTTCGAGCCCTGGCTCCCCACCTGTAGGGGGGTCGCTTCACGAGTGGTGAAGCAGGTCTGCAGGTGTCTGTCTTTCTCTCCCTCTCTGTCTTCCCCTCCTCTCTCCATTTCTCTCTGTCCTATCCAACAACAATGACATCAACAACAATAATAATAACTAACACAACAAGGGCAACAAAAGGGAAAATTTAAAAAAAAATTTTTTTTTTAAAAAGAAAGAAAGAAAGAAAGAAGTGCTCCTGTTAGCTATTTGCAGGGGGGGCGGGGGTCAAACTTTCTGAATACTTCTAAAGCAAAATTTAATGAACAGATGCCAGAAAGGTAACTCTTTAATCAATGGGATAGGCAGTGGGGTGCTCCCACTGGCTCAGTGACTTGCCTGCTTTCCATATGTACTTTCATTTATTTAGGAGTTTTGTTTGCTTCTGACACAGTCTGATGACTTTCACATGAGTGAATGTGTTTGGGCTGTTTCACAGCGACTTAAATGTGTTACTATTTGAAAAATTAGAGAGACATTTTCTTGACATCTGTTTTGTGATTTGCCATTTACCAAGGACGGGAGCGGGCAGTACAATCCTTTTGATGGCAGCACGGTGAAGAGAAATTTCTTGATCCTGCACCGAGTGACAAGGCAGGCCATTGACTGTCTTCAGAAAGCAGCCCTGGCCAGCTTCCTCCGCCTTTGAGTCCCTGTGAAGTGGGCTGAGGGGGTTGGGGAGGAAGCGGAGAGCTGACCAGAAATAAAAAGCCAGGAGTCTGTGCCATTTCCGTGACTCGATGAGGGTCCCTGTCAGGGATTTAGAAACCTGAGCCGGCAGATGAAACCTGTGTCATTTGTGTTGTCGTTGCCAGAGATAGCGCCAGCCAGGCCCCAGCCAGGCCCCTTCCTGGCGAACAGCCGGCTCCATTGTCCTCCGCCCTAGCCCCAGCCCCAGCCCTGGCCTGCTTGTCAGCACAGTCACTGCTAAACAAATATGGGGGCTAGTGAGAGACAAGAATGCCTCCCCCCCCAAGGAATTTCACATCACAGCCTGACAGTAAACATAAGGAGGCCTTCCATTTGAAAGCACTTGTCTCTGTGGAATATGAACGTTTTGATTTAAAAAAAAAATTTTTTTTTTTTTTTGTTTAATACGCAGTGTTCTTTTAAAAACAAGAACATTTCCAAGTTTGTTTTCAGTTTTCTTATTTGGGAGATTTTTGTCTTGGTGCTCAGGAATAAAAATTTGGGCAAGGCAGAAATGGAGTACAGGCTCTCTTTGGGCGATTCTAGAACATCCATTTGTAGGCTCTCAGGTCGAATGAAGGAGAGCAAAGCCTGTGCTGCACTGGTGTGTCTGAAAGAGTCTTTGTCCTGAGCGAGTTGTTGGAGAGAAAACGGGACCCCTCCCCCCTGCTAAGATAACGGCCACATTTAAGAGTGGCAAGTGATGGAGTATCTGACACTGCTGTCACTGTTTCTGTGTGTCATCAGGACAGTCCGTGTCAGGGCAGAGGTGGCTTAATAGTGAGGACACCCAAACCATATCAGGGGCTCCCTGGCTCCCCCATCAGAAGCGGTTCATGTCTCTACATTTCCGAGACAGAGCTCCTCATTCCTTGGATGAGCAGTTCTCTCTGTGCTCAGACGCTGGGGCCACTTGGGAGCTTGAAACTGACAGAGAGGACACGGTGCCCAGATCTCTGAGATTCTGAGGCTGGTGGCCTGACAGTGACTGCCAGGGCCTGTGGGGCCACAGTATGTCTGTTGCCTGGGGTGTGGGTTCCAGCAGAACGGTGTTTCCTGAGTGCAGGTCTGCAGTGCTCACCCTTCACCATTTAAGCAAATGGGAGTGTTTCCCTGAATAGTTCTTTTCAGAGGGACTTTGTAATTGTGGGCATATGTACCAAAAAGTACGCAGAACCTGGGTAGCTTAAGGATTATCATACGCTGAAAACCCGGGAAACTAGCGCCCAATCCAGAATGAGAATACTGCCCACACCCGCAGTATACCCTTCTGTCCGCCCCTCTTGCTGCATTTCCTTCCTTCTCCAAGTCAATGACTATCTTAAATTTAATAGTATATTGTAGTTATACCTTTTTTTTTTTTTTTTTTTTTTTACCAAAGCACTGCTCAGCTCTGGCTTATGGTGGTGCAGGGGATTGAACCTGGGACCTTGGAGCCTCAGGCATGAGAGTCTGTTTGCATAACCATTATGCTATCTACCCCTGCCCAGTTATACCTATTTTTAAACCTTTATTTTATTTATTTTGACGAGAACACTACTCAGTTCTAGCTTATGGTGGTGCTAGGGGTCGAACCTGAGACCCTGGGCCCTCAGATGTGGAATTCTATTGTGTAAAGCACCGTGCTATCTGCCTCGCCCTGATCATCAAGCCTCCTTATTGTATAAAGTCAGTTCTGAGAGCGCGTCAGTCTCCCATAGCAAGGTCAGGTAACAGCAGCTGTTGACATGGACCTCATGTACACGCGGCTCAGCGTGACTGTGTCAGAAGCAGAGTGGTACGTTCTTTCATGACTTTTACATTTTACTGTTAGAGGACCGGGAGATAGCTCAGTCTGCAGAGTGCACACCTTACCAAGCACCAGACCCTGAGTTCAGGCCCCAGCACCACATGGGCAGCACTCTGGGAGCTCTCAGGATAGTGGGGCAGCGCATTGCTGGCAGTTTTCAGGCTCTTCTGTCTGTCTTCTCTCTCTAAATGAAAAAGCTGGGTCTAGGAGGCTGCTCAGTGGTCTCACACATGTGTGAGGCTGAATTCTTTTCCCCAGAACCACGTGAAAATATGAAATAAAAATTCCTACCCAAATCAAAAGTATAGGACACCAGGGCACATATCGCCGCTGATGTAATGAAGTCGGCTGGCACTGCACCCTGATCACATTTCCCTTTCTTGGTGTAGCCGGTATCTAAGACAGTTTTGAAAAAAATCATGTCAGGAGGGTTGAGGGATAACTCACCTGGTGGAGTGCCATTAGAGTGCTGAGTTCAGCCCTCAGCCTTCGTACAGGAAGGTTCCGGAGCAGTGGAGCAGTGCTGTGGTGTCTCTTGTTTCTCTCACCCTCCGCCTATGGGCAAAAAAATGGAGTCCACCAGCAGTGGAGTGGTGGAATTAGAAAGGAGAAAAGGAGGAGGCAGGGGATTATTTCTTGTCTGCCTGGATCTAGGGGAGTTCTTCTGAAAAGCTGGAACCAACTGGTTTTCTGCATTCCGCCCGGCTGTTCCCTGTCTGCTTGTGTGTGTGGTCCTTTTCTCTCCAGAGTGATACCCTTGAACCTACATTTGTAAGATTGATTTGTCATTTCTTGTGACATGGAAGGTTTCCTGGTTAGAAAAAAATGTTTTTAAGGAGTAAGGGGAATGTGAGCAAGAGAGGAAGGACTCTGCTTCTCACCAGGGCTCATCTGCCTCCTCTGACAGGCCTGAGGATAAAGGAGACCAAGGAGGTGTACGAAGGTGAAGTTACAGAGCTGACGCCGTGTGAGACAGAGAACCCCATGGGGGGTTATGGCAAAACCATCAGTCACGTGATCATAGGACTCAAAACCGCCAAAGGAACCAAACAACTGAAAGTGAGTACCCGCCTGGGCATGTGTCTGGAAACCTCGGTGCTGCATGGCCTTGGGCAAGTGGTGGAGCCTGTGTGTCCCCCAGCTCCTCCCTGTATGTTTTGGGCGGTGGTGATATCACCTGAGGACGGTACCTGGCACAGTGCTGACGCACAGGGGGACTCAGTATCCACAGCTCTTACTTGCTGCTAGGAGAGTCTTGAGTGTTAAAGAAAGTATCTAGGGGCTTGGGAAGTAGTGCAGCTGGTTAAGCGCACATGGCGCAAAGTGGTTCGAGCCCCCGGCTCCCCACCTGCGGGGGGGCTCCCTTCACAGGTGGTGAAGCAGGTCTGCAGGTGTCTGTCTTTCTCTCCCCCTCTCTGTCTCCCCTCCTCTCTCCATTTCTCTCTGTCCTAGCCAACAACAAAGGTATCAGTGGCAACAATAACAACAGTGACAACAAGGGCAACAAAATGGGAAAAAATGGCCTCCAGGAGCAGTGGATTTGTAGTGCAGGCGCCGAGGAGCCCCAGCGATAACCCTGGAGGCAATAATAATAATAATAATAAATAATAATAATAATAATAATAATAAAAAGAAGTATCTGCCCTCTGCCATCCTGTAGCCCCTGTGACAACCATGTGGTAAAGGCAGCCCTGCGCCCTTTCTTTGGTTTTGGGGTGTTTTTTTTTTTTTTTTTTTGAGTTGTTATTTTATTTTATTTTTTTATAAACTGGAAACATTGACAAGACCATAGGATAAGAGGGGTACATTTCTACACATTGCCCACTCCCAGAGCTCCACATCCAACCCCCTCCCCTGATAGCTTCCCTGTTCTCTATCCCTCTGGGAGCATGGACCCAGGGCCATTGTGGGGTGCAGAAGGTGGAAGGTCTGGCTTCTGTATCTGCTTCTCTGCTGAGCATGGGTGCTGGCCGCCGACCCTCTCTTTGAACCTGAGCTCTTCTTTTCTGGTGATCAGTGCTCTGTTCACAGTCAGAAGCAGTACTGGGCAGTCAGTTATGAGCCGCGTAGCCAAACAGCCCACTGCAAAGCCCTTTTAGTACCTCAGTACCTGTAGTGACTTGAGTCAGGCTGGGTCTGCGGGAGAGGCCATCGTGGCCCAGGGTAGACCCTGGATGACCTTCCTCAGGTACCCTGTCCTGTAAGCCCTGAGCATATGTGGGTGGCAGGGACCCTGGGGGAGAGCATGGCTTTGTAATCAGGAAAGGGCTCTGCTGCTGTTAGCAGCATGGCCCTCGGGCAAGTGACTTCCTACTGTCCCGCCTGTCGGGAGGGAACTCAACCAACCGGCCTCGCTCACAGAGCTATTAAAAGGGTCCTGCTCTTGCTTCGGGTTTGGTGCTGCGTGTGCTGTTGTGAGAGCCATAGAGAAGTGGAGCCGTCAGGAGAAATAGCTCAGCTGACAGAGCGTCAGACTTTCAGGCAGGCATGAGCTTTCAGTTTGAACCCTGACACTGGATGTTCCAGAGAATTACTCTGGCTTCTCTGTTTGCCTCATGTGAAATGCTCTCTCTTTCATATGCCATGAATAAATCAGTATTTTATTTATTTATTTATTTTAATTTTTTAAATATTTATTTATTTCCTTTTTGTTGCCCTTGTTGTTTTTATTGTTGTTGTAGTTATTATTGTTGTTGATGATGATGTAGTTGTTGGATAGGACAGAGAGAAATGGAGAGAGGAGAGGAAGACAGAGAGGGGGAGAGAAAGACAGACACCTGCAGACCTGCTTCACCGCCTGTGAAGTGACGCCCCTGCAGGTGGGGAGCCGGGGGCTCGAACCAGGATCCTTAAGCCGGTCCTTGCGCTTTGTGCCACGTGCGCTTAACCCACTGCGCTATCGCCCGACTCCCATAAATCAGTATTTTAAAAGCATGTGTTTGTGAAAGTGGGGAGAGGAAAGCCGAGCATTAATTACTCTGGCATATGCAGTGCCCGAGATTGAACTCAGGACCTCATATTTGAGAGTCCAGCACCTTAGCCAATGTGCTACCTACCTCCCCGGCCACAAAATAAATCTAAATAAATCCGTAGATGAAGGAGTTTTCGTAGGATCATGCAGCTCGCTAAGTGGCAGCATGTGCTCTAGTTCTAATTGCCACACTGTCTGCCTCCATCTTGCTGTGGTACCTTTGGGAAATCAGGTGAACCCTCTGGGCCTCTGTTTGCCCACTCATGATGTGTGTTAGATTGGCCATGTAATTTTTCCATCTCTACCCCTCTCTGTGATTTTTATGGTTCTTTGATTCTGTAAGGTGGATTCTTGGTCACTGCTTTATAGAGATCATAAAAATGCCACTTTTCTCAAAGGGCCATTTTTCTTTCTCCTAACAGGGTTTCCGTCTCAGGGACTTGCTTCTGCAAATATCTTTTAACCCCCCCCACCCCCACCCCATCCCGCCCATTCTCTATTAATTAGATTTCTTAGCAGGATCTGCCACCTTCCCAGTAATTACATCTTCAGTCAATTCGTTTGTGAAATTAACCGATGTAAAAAATGCTTCAGGAAAAAAAATAAAAGTATACCCTCTAACACTTGGTAGATAAAATAAAGGGATGCAGCTTAAATTCCAGCTCCCCACTAGGCTACTTTGCACAGTTTCTTTAAGAAAATAGCATAATGGTGGATTTGTTCTCTTCTGAAATGAGTGCTGCCGGCTACTGCGAGCCTGTTTGCAGGTGTTTGAACAGGCAGAACTCAGAGACGTGGTGGTCGTGTCCTCAGTCATCATGATGGGCCTGTCACCTACTGTCCCTCATGCTCGGTGTCCCCAGGCCCTACCCGGTGGGTCTGAGCTCCCAGTTTCTGCCTGTGGTTGTTGTCTGTACCAGCTTTATTGAAAGAGACTTTTAAGTACAGTGTACAGTCAAGTTTCAGTCTATTTACTGAGTTGTACAGTCGCCCCCACAATTCAATTTGGGAACATTTTCATCACCCCAGAAAGAAAACCCACTCCCATGTATAATAGCCCCCACTGCCACCCACTGCCCCTGGAGGCCACTGAGCTCCTTTCTTTCTGCAGATCTGCCTTTTCTGGACATTTCTTCTAAGTGGAATCATACACTGTGTTCTTCTGTGTCTGTCTGCTTTCACCAAGAAAGAAGGTTTTTTTTTTTTTTCCTCTTTGATTTTGTATGAGACAAAAGCCCAAGTTTTTTGTCCCCCCACCATAACCACAATTTTGCAACAGAGCTCTCCTTGAAGTTTAGCCGAGAGAAACTTATTTCTGCACACTGACTGTAGTGCTTACAAAAGATGCCACCCCAAGACAGCGAGCGCCAGGGCAGCCTGACAGTGGGTGACGTGGAGAAGGGTGGACAGCCCCCAACGTGTGCTCATCTCCTTGGCTGGTGGTGTCAGCGGCAGACCCAGGGGAGCAAACAGTGGGATGCAGAGCAAAAGGCCGGGCGAGGGTCTGGCGTGGGCTTCTCTTTGCATCTTACACATATACATCACACCTAGACCAGGAAGGGAGCAGAGACCCAGAGAGCCTCGGCCAGAATCTGCAAAATGCCGACTGTGAGAGGGAGAAGTTTCAAGCAGGCACTTCATTACAGAAAGTCCCTCCTCCATCCAGCTGGAGACAGCGAAGGACCAAAACAGGGACTGGTCCCAGGAGTGGGGGGCTTAGGGCCTCTGGTCCCCCCGAGAGACTAGCTCTCATCTAGGAGCAGCAGGGCCATCTTTCCTTTTTCTCCACCTGGGGCGTAGGGAAGGAGGAGAACAGGGTCGCACTTGTGCTCCTCTCGTGCCTGGCCTGCCCACTTTGTCTTTAAGACAGACAGACAGACAGACACTCTTCTCCAGCAGTCCTAGCCACCTCTAGTCTGTCCTGGAAGGGTGCCTCACAGTAAGTTAGAAATGAGTGTGTCACACAGGTCTCTCATTTGCTTGTTGTTGTCGGCCTTTTCAGTTGGATCCCAGCATTTTTGAAAGTCTACAAAAAGAGCGTGTGGAGGCTGGAGATGTGATTTACATTGAAGCCAACAGCGGGGCTGTGAAGGTAAGGCCATGCCTGATTTGCCCCAAGAGGCTTCTGGGCCAGTAAGGGCGCTCTTGCCAGAGCCGGGGTGCGCGGGAGGGGCTGGTGTCTGTAGCCATGCTGACAGGAGGTCAGCGGTTGGCCCTTGATGTCTAAGAAAGTTCACTTTCCCTTTATCTCCATCCTTAACCTCCCTATTAAAGCAAACAGCCTGTGAGAGAAACACTCAGGCCTGTTTAGAGGGGGAGTGCCGGGTGGGGAAGCGAAACAAGTGTAGTCCTTTTCCAATTGAAATGTGCAGTGTATTTAATCTTCCTTTCATCTCTTTGGTATTTTCTTCCCAAGATATATGCATGTGGAAAGGAATGCCGCATTAGTTGGCATTCTTCTCCTATCTGATTCCCAGTGTCCTGTGCAGTGCTTAATGGATGAGCATAATACTTCATATCATAGAATAAATCACCCACCTACAAAGGAGTCTCAACAGCTGCCTCCGTCTCCAGCTAATCTGCTGGGTTTGCCCTTTATTGGGGTCGCATACAGTCAGAAGAAAGGGAGGAAAGACTCTTGGAGAAAGTATCAAGTGTTCTGGACCTGGGTTTTGGAGCCCATGATGAGCTGATAGCCCCTTTCCTGGCAGCAGGGGAGCGGGCACATTCAGACTTTGTCAGGTAGCCTTTTATCTCGCTGTGCCCCGTGCCACACGGGGACCCGGCCACTCAGGTTGCTCTCTCTGCAGCGCCAGGGCAGGTGCGATACCTACGCCACAGAATTCGACCTCGAAGCCGAAGAGTATGTCCCCTTACCGAAGGGAGACGTGCACAAGAAGAAAGAAATCATCCAGGACGTGACCCTGCACGACTTGGACGTGGCCAACGCGCGGCCCCAGGTACTGCCGCGGCGGGGCTGGCGGCACGGAGCCGCTTCTCCCTGCTGGGAGACTCCGGAAATGAATTGCCAGAGCCTTGCTGCCGTTTCTGGGGGGCAGCCGAGTCTTTTCTGTCTGAAATGTTCAGCAATTAACATGGACATGAGCTACCAGGGGCTCCTTTGTTCCGATTCAAATGCTCCAGTCACAGATGATTACATGTGCATTGTCTCTCAGCCCGGCCCGGCCCTGAGCTCGCCAGCTTCTCCGTGGCTTCTCTCCAGCAGCGGCTCACGCCTGGGAGGCTCTGGGTGTTAATGGCAGGAGGGCAGGGGCCTTCCGAGCCCTGTGCAGGATTCCAGAGAACCGACCAGGCTGTGTCTGTCCTCTGCTTGACAGGTCCCCAGCCTCTTCTATTTTCCACCCCCTCCTCCTCCTTCCCCCTCCCCTCTTTGTTCCTCCCTCCCTCCCTCCCTCCCTCCCTCCCTCCCTCCCTTCCTTTCTCTCTTTCCATTTCTTCTTTTCTTTCTTTCCTTTTTTAAAACTTGGGATGGTAACTTTCTGCTCCTCAGGCTGAGTAGAAACTGGGTGGGTACTCCTGCCCTGACTAGTGTGACAGAAATATATCACAGATTTATGACTTTGCTGGAAAAGTGTGATTGAAAAACCCCAGCTTTGGGGGTCCAGGTGGTGGCGTTCCTGGTTAAGCACACTGTGTGCGAGGAGCTGGGTTTGAGCCCCCACTCCCCACCTGCAGGACTCATGCACTCATGGAGGAATGCTCCATGAGTGGTGAAGCAGGTCTGCCGGTGTCTGTCTTTCTCTTCCCCTTTCTGTCTATCTCCCCTCCTCTCTCAATTTCTCTCTGTTCTGTCAAGTAAAAATAGGGAGGGGATGGCCCCTGGGAGCAGTAGATTCATAGTACCAGCACAGAGCTCCATTGGTAACCCTGGTGGCAAAAAAAGAAAAAAAAATCTACCTTTTCCTTTGCTGGGGATGTTTCTGTTTCATTTCCTCTTCATCTTAAGGTTCCGTCTTTTTATCAGGGAGAAAAGGCTTATGTGACTTGAATGTTGACTCTTGGGTGTATCTGGCTCTTAGAGCTTTGGCCAAAAGATGCCATCTTGGGCCAGCAAGTCCCCTGTCCAAAAGGTTGTCCCCAGGCAGCCTCCCGGGAGGCCTTGGATAGTGTGTTGAGCTGAGAGCTGCACAGGAATCGTCTCTCTGACGTCGATGAGCTTAGCTCCCAAATGACTTTGGGTCTCTAGGTTGTCCGTGACGTGAGGTTCTCTGATCGTGAGTTTGCTCTTAGTTGCCACCTGGCGGGGTTGTTTTGAGAATACATTTATTTGCCTCCTTCTGCTTGGGCGAGTGGTGGGGCAGGACTCAGTGAATGTGACACTGTGTCTAGTGGCTGGGGATGTGGACCCATAGTTGGGGACACCCTCAGACTTCCCTGTGGCAATCTCTCCACCCTCCAGTGAGCCAGGTCCCCCCCACCCCCGAAACACTTAGCCTGAACTTAACTGAGTAGTTGGGAGCTTCCCAGGAAAGAGAATGCTATTCCTGGCAGATGGACTAGAATATGCCAGATCGTTGAGTTATAGAAGAGCTTGGGTTTTTGGTGGGGCACTTACCCTTTTGTGGGGCTGACTGATGGGATTGAAAGAAGGCTGAGTTGGAGAGGGTGGTGGTGGCAGACTCCATCACTGACATTTGCGTGGATGGATTTTGTTTGAGCCTTGCAAAGCTCTTAAACACTGATCTGTGTTTTAGGAAACTCCTCAAGCCTCCCAGGGAAAGGCTGTAGGGTCTCCACTCCTCGTGGCCTGTGGCGAGTTGAGAGGGGTTACTGAGGATTCTGTAGCTGCTTTAGAAGTCTTCTCTCTTGCAGGGGGGGCAAGACATCCTGTCCATGATGGGCCAACTGATGAAGCCAAAGAAGACAGAGATCACAGGTCAGAGTCGCCCGTGGAGCTGGCGGGAGGGCTCCTGACACCCCGAGCCCAAAGAGAGGCCTCACGGCTCAGGCTGCATTTAGATTGCCCTAAAGGCGCTGTGTGCTCTGGCCCTGTGAGGCCTAGGAATGTGGGTTGTCACCGTGACTCTGCAGGGTGGCTTCTGCCATAGCACACACAGTAGGTTCCTCTGTCCCTGGCACTGTGCCCTCCTCTGTGGCCTGTGGGCGGCTTCCCGCTCAGCCTTCCGCTTTCTCCCCAGAACCTGGTAGAGAGAGAGAGACTGTGGGCCTCAGTTTGCCCCAGTCTTTCTGACTGGTGTGTCCCTCTTTTTCTTTTTTTAAATTTGTAATTTTTTTTTATTGGATAGAGACAGCCAGAAATAGGGAGAGGGAGACACCTGCAGCCCTGCTTCACCACTCGCAAAGCAGGTCGGGGGCTTGTGCGTTGTGATATGTGCATTCAACCAGGGGTGCTTCCACCCAGCCCCTCCCTCTTTTGCCTAATTACCACCTGTAGCCATGTAAACATGAAGGCCTCTGCTTTCTGTAAACTTTTAGCTGATGGAGTGACCTGTGACTTCTCCATGAGCGCCATGTCACTGAGAGCCATTTCTGTCTTTTCACCTGGCTCTGACCATGCCTCCTCTTCTGACCATCCCCGCTTCGTGGCCTGGGAGGCAGGAGCTGCACCAGGCCCTCTGCCCTGTGTGTGAGAGCCTGCAGCTCCCTTCTGCTGCCCGTGACAGCCAGGCGTTGTGCGCTGCGACCTCAGGGCTGTGTCACCTCGGAGAGGCTTGTCCTGCTTGGAGCCGGGAAATTAGGCCTTTCATCAGAACCTTTCATTCCTCATGGGTTCCCTCCTCCAGAGGACTCTGAACCTCCTCCCACCCCCCGTACCCCAGCCTTCATCTAGGTATTTGATTGAAAGTTAATTAACTGAGCTTTGTCACACGGGGCCCAAAGAAAGGGTCATTACTGAGGCTGGACAGGGGAGATTTGCATATGAAAACTCATTTCATCAGCGCACCCAAACCCCGAAGTCTCTGGGAGCTGGCAGGAAGCTATCTGTGGGTGTGAGGGTTGAGGCCTGGCAGTCTGGTGCGACCCTTTAGGAGGGCACCTGCCATGCATGCAGATTGCCAAGTACCTCCTTTTAGAGCCATTCACGAACTTTTTTTATTGTGGGAGCTGGGCCTCATGCTTGTACAGTTTTGACCACTCGGAGGGAGAATGGGAAGGATCGGACAGTACTGGGGCTGCCCCTGGTGCTTTGACATTTCCATGTGGTGCAGGGGCTCGAACCTGGGCCCCGTGCGTGACAAGGTTCCCACCTTACCCTGTGAGTGTGGTCACCTCCATTTTCAGATGGCAGAACGAAAGCCAAGCCGGCAACAGGGCCTGCCCCTAGGCCAGGCTCCCGCCTTGGGTTTGGATCACGCTGGAGCGGGGGAGAAGGGCCCAGGTGCTGCCTCCCTCCCCTGCACTGACCTCGCCGCTTGCCGCCTTGCAGACAAGCTCCGAGGGGAGATCAACAAGGTGGTGAACAAGTACATCGACCAGGGCGTCGCCGAGCTGGTGCCGGGGGTGCTGTTCGTTGACGAGGTCCACATGCTGGACATCGAGTGCTTTACCTACCTGCACCGCGCCCTGGAGTCTTCCATCGCCCCCATTGTCATCTTTGCATCCAACCGCGGCAACTGTGTCATCAGGTAGGGCCACCGGGCTCTCCCCCTTCAGTCGGGGTGGTTTCTTCCCCCGGGTCACGGGGGACCCGTCACGCCAGGCGTGAGCGTGGGAGTAAAGGGTCGCTACGTTGATTTAGAGGAAGTTCCCGTCTCTCAGCCCCGTTCAGTCCCGGTTATCAGAGGCAGCGGGGCCGCCCGCCACTGTAGACGAGGTCTGCCCACGTTGTCTCCGGGGTCCAGCGCAGTCGGATTTGGCTGTTGAGTAGGAGTAAGCCAGAAGGGCAGATGGGCTGAACTGGCTTCGCAGTGGCTCTGGGTGGGAGGTAGTATTCATTTTTTTGACGAGGCCGAGCGGATCTTAGCCACTTCTTTTAGCTCTGCCTTTGAAAGGGGCAGGTGTGATGTGGCCTGGGTGGTGATTCAGTGGAGAAAAGTGTTGACTTGTCAAGTTTGAGGTCCTAAGTTTGATTCCCCGGTATTGCATGAGCCAGAGAGATGTTCTGGTGTTCTTGTACTCCCTCCCTCTCTAGTAAATCAATAGATTTAAAAAGAGAAGAAGAAGAAAGAAAAGGGGCAGGTGTGAACTTCAGGAAGTCAAATGCAGTGCACACCCTGCCACGAAAGCCCCAGTGCTTAGGGTGGAGGAGCCTGTGTTTGTGGGGGGCCATCTTTCTTGACTTACTTTTCTCCTTAATCATCCTCTCCAGGCTGCTCAGCCCCAAAGGACACCCCGTTCTCTACTTCCAGTGCCTCTGTGTCAGTGTCCCCACACTGGCAGTTTTCTGCCTCAGGTTTCCTGAGGGGCTCTGGTTTGAATGTCAGGGTCTGGCCTCAGCAGAGCTGGGTGTATAGATGGAGGCAAGACACCTTCTCAAGTCTGCAGCAGGGTGGGTGGTCGTCCCAGAGGCTGTGTGTTCCTGGAGGCACGGTGGCTGGAATCCAGACCTTAAGGACTGGAGCCAAACTGAGTTTGAAACCAAAGCCATTGACCCACCCAGGCTTGTTCTGTTCTGATGGGAGTCTGTACCCAGGAGCCTGGCATACGGAAGAAGAGCTGTTTCTCCAGTGAGGTGGTCTGGACTCTGTTCTGCTGCTCTGGGCAGGTCCTTTAAGGGCCCCTCACCTAGTCACTTGCACAGATTTGGGATTCGCATGCAGGATCTGAGTTCCTCCAGCAGCATCTTGTCACCCCTGAATCCGGAGAAAACCAGGTCAAGTGCTTTCTGGCATCTTGGAGAGCAGGCGGCATGGTCCAGTTCAGCATGGCTACCCAGGTCCCTTCCCCAAACCGGACCTGCGACCTGGTGAGCTTTGCTGGTGAAATTGCTCAGGCTGGAGAGATGGCGCCCCCTGCTGGGGAGTCCTGTCAGTGGCCTCCCTCTCTTCACGGTGGCCGGACCCCAGCCCAGCAGATGCCCCCCGAGCCCAGCACCTTCTGGCGTGAGGGAGATGCTTTTGTTCTCAGAGTCCCTTCTCCGTTTCATCTCACTCAGGAGAAAGGTGTGTGGAGAAGGTGGCTTTGGCCTCAGCACCTGCGCTGCGGGGCCAGTGCTCTGGCCAGCTTGCGACTCGAGCGAGAGGCATGGCCACAGCCCTGTGCAGACTGAGTTGATCAAGAGAGGAGTAGAGACGTGTCTGCTCCCAGTGGTCGAACTTCAGCCGCCCAAGGGAGGGAGGAGCCTCAGAGTGAGTTTGGGTGCAGACGGCAGCTGGAGCGTGTGCTCCGGAGGGTCCTGCTATTCAGCCCCAGCGGGGAAGTGTGGCGTAGGGCAGCAGGAGCGGTGCTGAGGGCCTCGTTCGCTGCCCGAGGACACTAATGCTGTCGCCTTCGCTGAAGAGGCAGGGGGATTGCTGCTCAAGTGGGAACTTTGCTCCCCAGTGATGGGGACTTGTCTAAGATCACACAGCTTTGACCCAGGCTGGGGAAGGGATGTGGAGTGAGTGTGGAGCTTCAGGCCCCAGGCTCTCAACAAGACTTGAGGAGCATGTGAGTGGTGACTTTTCTAGAACATCGGGACCACTTTGGCCATATCTGAGGCACTAACTCCAGACTCACATAGAGAGGTGACCTGTGGGCCACCTTCTACATCGTTATCCAGAGTGGCCCCATGGTGCCAGTGAGGTAGCTCTGACAGTGGTGGTGCATGAAGCCATCGTGGAGGGACTTTCGCTCACTCATCACAACATGGCAGCCACTCCAGACAGAGTGCCTGACCTAGATTCTTATCGTTGCCTCATCCAAGCCTTCTGCCTCCCATGCTACTCTCAAGGGCCTTCCCTTCAGGCAGTCTTGACCCAGCTCTAGAAGCTGGGCAAGGCTCTCTTTTCTTGTGGGTACAAATGCCTGGGATCAGGAAGTCTTTGCAGCATTTCTACAGAGTCACTTTGCTTCACACTGGAGTCGTGTCAAGCCTTAGACAACATGGGTCTCTTCAGTGCAACCTGGCAGAAAACTCTCCGAGGGGCACTTTTCCACATCAGCTTTTTAGAACTCTAATCCGCACACAATACAACTCATCCATCTGAAACAAAGTTTTGTGGTTTTCCGTATATTCACGAAGTTGTATAACCCTCGACACAGTCAACGCTAGAACACTTTCATCACCCCAAGGAGAAGCCCTGGGCTTGTCAGCAGTGTGTTCCCAGCCCTGCCTGGTTGTGCCCTGGCAGCCCTCCCCGCAGCCTGGCAGCCATTTGTCGGCTTCCTGTCTCCGAGTGCCTTTGTCTTTTCGGGACATCTCCTATAAATGGCACTGTGTAATCTGTGCTTCTTTGTGCCTTACTTCTTTCACGTAGTTTCATGTGTTCAAGATTCATCCATGCTGGAACACACACCAGTTCTTTTGTTTTCAGACTGAATAGGGTTCCAAAGAACGGAATATTTAATAGCACTTTAAGTTTATCCAGTCATCAGTCGATGGGCGTTGGGTTGCTTAAATCACTATCTTTTTTTTTTTTTAATTCCCTTTTGTTGGTCTTGTTGTTTTATTGTTGTAGTTATTATTGTTGTTGTCGTTGTTGGACAGGACAGGGAAATGGAGAGAGGAGGGAAAGACACCTGTAGACCTACTTCACCGCCTGTGAAGCGACTCCCCTGCAGGTGGGGAACCGGGGGCTCGAATCGCGGTCCTTACGTCGGTCCTTGCGCTTTGCGCCACCTGCACTTAACCCGCTGCGCCACTGCCCGACCCCTTAACTTGTTATCTTGCAGTCTTGTCTGTCTTGCTGTGACATTTGTGTACCCTTCCTGTGGAGACGGAGCTGCCGAGTTTCCTTGGGTTCAGACTTAGGAGTAGAATCCTGGATGCAATAGCAGCTATATTCAGACCTTCCAAGGAGCTGCTGGACCATCTTCTCAGCAACGTCTGGAGGTCCCAGTTTCTCTTCATCCTAAACCAACACTTGCTGCTTTGATCCTGTTCTTGCTAGTGGGTGAAGAGCGTTCTCCCCAGGTTCACTTTTGTTGGGTCTGTCTGTCTAGCTTCGTTCTTTTACACACGAAACCCAAATGTCCCAGGTGCGTTTGTTGAAGAGAATATTCTTTTCACCATTGAACTGTCATGGTTACCTCATCAAAAAAATCAAATGGCTTTCTTGATAGCATTCTGGTGCCTGATGAGCCAGGGTGTGTTGGATGTAGGGGCGGTAGCTTTCACCTTTCCGAAAAGGTGTTTCCTACTGCACTTCCTGTCATTGGGGAAAGGCTGCTGCCATTACAGGGAACGCTGCTTCTGAAGTTTGACTACAGAACAATTTCAGAGAGATATTGTCTCTAATTCCTGAAAGGTGCCTGGCAGTTCTTACCAGATTATTTTGGCTTAAGTCTTTATTAGTTCTGTGAACACAAAGCTAAGACATTTTCTTTAAAAAAGAAAAAGAGGGGTCGGGAGGTAGCGCAGCGCGGTTAAGCGCACGTGGCGCAAAGCGCAAGGACCAGCGTTAAGGATCTCGGTTCGATCCCCCGGCTCCCCACCTGCAGGGGAGTCGCTTCACAGGCAGTGAAGCAGGTCTGCAGGTGTCTGTCTTTCTCTCCCCCTCTCTGTCTCCCCCCCATTTATCTCTGTCCTATCTAACAATGACGACATCAATAACAACAATAACTACAACAATAAAAAACAAGGGCGGGGGTCGGGCGGTGGCGCAGTGGGTTAAGCGCATGTGGCAAAGCGCAGGGACCGGCGTAAGGATCCCGGTTCGAGCCCCCGGCTCCCCACCTGCAGGGGAGTCACTTCACAGGCGGTGAAGCAGGTCTGCAGGTGTCTATCTTTCTCTCCCCTTCTCTGTCTTCCCCTCCTCTCTCCATTTCTCTCTGTCCTATCCAACAACTAATTGCGTCAACAAGGGCAATAATAATAGCCACAACGAAGCTACAACAAGGGCAACAAAAGGGGGAAAAAATGGCCTCCAGGAGCGGTGGATTCATGGTGCAGGCACCGAGCCCAGCAATAACCCTGGAGGAGGGAAAAAAAAAAAAAAAAAAAAACAAGGGCAACAAAAGGGAAAATAAATAAATAAATAAATATAAAAAATTTTTTAAAAGATTTTTTTTTAAATTGGCAGCAGCCTATTATCTCGAGCTTAGAAACCACTACTCCCAGCAACCTTCCCCACACCCCCCCCTTCTACTTTATTGTATTAACACAGTGAGAAGTTGAGGGGTGGGGAGGTAGGGAGGGGGAGAGACACCCGTGGAGCTCCCTCACCACTTGTGAAGCTTCCCCCCTGTAGGTGGGGTGGGGGGCTTCTACCTGGTTCCTTCTGCATGGTAATGTATGCCCTTAACCGGGCGCACCACTGCCCAATACCCTAAACAATGATTGTTGATTAATGGAAGAGAGAAAATCAGAGTGTCACTCTGGCACAAGCGACAACAGTGATTGAACTGGGGACATTTTGTTCACAGGTCAGATGCTCTCGCGCCATTCCACCTCCTTCCTGGGTCTCTGAAGTTAGAACTTTTACTTCTGAATGGAATTTTATGTATTTATTTGTTATGATTCACAGTGGTTCACAAGATTGTGCAATTACAGGGCATACTGAGGTGACACAGTGCCTACCGTGCGCAAGGCCCTGGCTGTAAGCCCCATGAGTGGTGAAACAGTGCTGCAGGCATCCCCCCCCCACGTCTTTCTCTAATAAATAAAGGAATTAATTAAAAAAGATTGCAGTATGCAGTTCTACACTATATCCACCACCATGTTCTGTGTTCCACTCCCTGCCCCTTGCCATAACCGCCATAGTTCTCACAAAGTCTTAAGAGACAGTTTGTTTTACTTCTGATCTTTGTTTGTTTTTTGCAACTTCATGTGTTTCAGGTCTAGATTCTACAGAGTGAAACCATCTAATAGTTGCTAAGAACTCTTCTTTTTAAAAATTTATTATTATTATTTTTGACAGAGCACTGCTTAGCTCTAGCTTATGGTGGTGTGGGGGATTGAACCTGGAACTTTGGAGCCTCAGGCATGAGAGTCTGTTTGCATAACCATTATGCTGTCTCCCCTGCCTGAATTTTTTTTTTTTTCACTTCTCAACGTAAAAAATATTTTATTTGTTTTTTGCCTGCTGGGGTTTTGGAATAAGTCTGTCTGCTCAATTCTATTGCTTCCTGAGGACTCTCTTTATTTTTCCTCTCCTTTTAATTTCAGTTAGAGACAGAGAGGTAGGGGAAGGCCAGAAAGAGAAGGAGAAATGCTACTGCACCACTGCTTATAAAGCTTCCCTGTGCCTTTGGGTGATGGCTCCTCTGGGTTCCAGGGGTTTGTTAGTTCATTCATTCATTCATTCACATAGATATCCAGGCTTGTTAGGCTCTGTGAGAATGGCTGAGAAGGTGTGTGTGACTGGCACATACAGTTGCATCATTAGTAATAAAAGCAATGAGCCCGAGAGCTAGCTCACCTGGTAGGTGCGTGGCCTAGCTTCCAGCCCCAGCACCACATGGGAGGTAGCCTGGCAAGGGGGGAAGCTCTGGTGCCGAGATAACTCGCCCTTGCCCTTTCCCGTCTTTCTCTCTGAGTGAAAACCCAGTCCAGGAGTGGTGAAGTTGTGCATGTGTGAGGACCCAGTTCTGCAAAAATAGGTAGGTAGGTAGATAGATAGATAGATAGATAGATAGATAGGTAAATAAATAGTAATAATCACAACAGTTGGAAGCTGCCTACATGCCTAGCAACTTGGGTGTAAGTACAGTACTTGATGGATTATTAAGATTGAAGTAATACAACAAAAGGGGGTGGGTGGGAGAAAGTTGTGTAGAAATACCAGTGTAGAGTTTGACCCCTGTCTGCGAGAGTGTTCTCACATGCAGAAATCATGGAGTTGGTTTTAGATGCCCCGTGCAGCCTGTTTACTCTGAGGCTGTGACCTGACTCGGGGTGTGAACTAGCCGCCGAGCCACGGGGTGCCCCGGCCACACTTCCAGCCCCAGAGAAGCCCAGGTTATGGAAGCTTTCTGACCCTTGCAGGGGTACCGAGGACATCACCTCGCCGCATGGCATCCCCCTCGACCTTCTGGACCGAGTGATGATTATCCGGACCATGCTGTACACGCCGCAGGAAATGAAACAGGTCAGCCTCCCTCCCCTTCTCTCCCAGCGTTCCCTAGGGCCCATCAGAAAGGCAGCCACCAGCAGCCCTGGCTCCCACTCGCCCTCCCACCGCTGGCCTGGGGCAAGTCACAGTGCTCTGGAGCTTCGGGTCCCTGGCCCGGTGGCTTGATGAAGGGACCACTCAGACGTGGCCAGAGTGTCATTGAGCCTCACAGCCTTCTGCCTGGTATCTGCCACACTGTCCCACCAGGCCCCCCGGCAGGCCTGCTGTAGCTGAGCACAGAACTCAGCCCCTGACCCGGGGACCCAACCTTCTCCTGTAGCCAGAGCACAGCGCCGTCTTGTGTGACATCATGCTGAGCTCATGATCGGCTCACTGGTGACACTGTATGTGAGCCAGCGAGCTGTCATTACTGCCATTCATAGTGATGAGGACACCCAGGCTCAGACTTGACTAATTTTCCCAGGTTCATAAAGCTTGTCAGTGGCTAGTAGGTCACTACCAGAATGCAGGCTGTGTGATCCAGAATCCCATCTTCTTAACTGCCATGCAGCCAGCCTCTCACCTTCTAGAAATGTCTCAGTCGGGATGCTCTTTCCTGGGCACAACCCAGCAGCTCCCAGGATCATCCAGCCTGGCCCTGCCCACAGTCCCGACTACCCGGCACCCAAGAGCGTCGGAGGTGCCGGGGACCAGGCATTCCCCTTTCATAAGAGTGTTGACTGAGTACCGACCAGTCAGAGTTCACAGAAGTGGCTGTGTGTGTTATTCAGCAGATAGTGTCAATGGCTGGGGGTCTTGTCACTAGATAATGGTCTCTTGCTCTTGGATGAATGGTGGGTCACAGCCAAGGCATCTATTGAGTAGGAGCCAAAACCAAGGGGAAACTGGTCCCTTCTCTGGCCTCCCCTGGCCAGGAGCCCCATGTGTCCTGCAGGAGAGGCAAGGAGGCCCCGTGTGCTCTGTCAGAGCACTGTGGGGCTGAGTGACCGGAGCAGTTTGGTGCACGTCTGTGATTCACCTCTGCTCACGGACAGTCTGTCGCCCCCTTCCCCCAAGGTTATCATGCTGACAAGGTGCCAGTGACCCAGGACTACCACTGTGGTCTTGGCACTATTCTAGCCAATTTGCAGATATCCCTTGGGGGCCCTGCTGCCACTTGAAAATATACATATACATATATGTATATAGGGCTGGGGAGATAGCATAATGGTTATGCAAAGAGATTTTCATGCCTGAGGCTCCAGAGTCCCTGGTTCAATCCCCTGCACCACCATAAGCCAGAGCCGAGCAGTGCTCTGATAGGGAAAAAAAAAGAAAAGAAAAGAAAAGAAAAGAAAAAAAAATACATAGGGTAGAGGCAGAGAAATGGAGAGGGAGATTAAGAGGGAGAGAGACAAGATACCTGCAGCCCAGTTTCCCCACTTGTGAAGCTCCCCCTGCAGTGGGGACTAGGGAGGTTGAACCCAGGTGTGCACACTGCAATGTGTGCACTCAACCAGGCGGGTCACCACCAGAACTCCTCCACCCCTCACCCCGCAACCAAAGGTAGCACCGAGGTTGACAGGAAGCTCAGGAGTATGGGGTGTCACGGGCCGAGAGCCAGGGGCAGAGTCGAACCCCTCTCAGCCAGTTCTCTGTGCTTTCTCCATGTGGCCGGGAGCCTGCAGTCTCCTGCCTCTCTGCAGTGTTCTGTGTCCACCTGCTCCAGGGCTGGTTCTGGACTGGGCTCGGCCAGGAGGAGCGGCCTCTAGCTTCCTCTATAAGCAGGGGCATCACTTCCTTGCTCGTTCAGGAGCCAGACTTACCATTAGCATGTCGGCTGGGGCCTGGCCTAGCTTTTTTTTTTTGTATTTATTTTCCCTTTTGTTGCCCTTGTTTTTTATTGTTGTTGTAGTTATTATTGTTGTTGTTATTGATGTCGTTGTTGTTGGATAGGACAGAGAGAAATGGGAGAGAGGAGGGGAAGACAGAGGGAGAGAAAGACAGACACCCGCAGACCTGCTTCACCGCCTGTGAAGCGACTCCCCTGCAGGTGGGGAGCCGGGGGCTTGAACCGGGATCCTTAATACTGGTCCCTGCGCTTTTTCTTTTTTAAAAATTTTTTTTAAAATACATTTATTTTCCCTTTTGTTGCCCTTGTTTTTTATTGTTGTTGTAGTTATTGATGTCGTCGTTGTTGGATAGGACAGAGATAAATGGGGGGGGGGGAGACAGAGAGGGAGAGAGAAAGACAGACACCTGCAGACCTGCTTCACCGCCTGTGAAGCGACTTCCCTGCAGGTGGGGAGCCGGGGGCTCAAACCCGATCCTTGTGCTTTGTGCCACGTGTACTTAACCCACTGCGTTACCGCCCAACTCCCTCCTTTTCTTTTTTTATAGGACAGAGAGAAATGGGGGGAAGGTGGGAGATGGGGAGAGAGAAAGATAGACATCTACATACCTGCTTTGCTGCTCACGAGGTGTGACCCCTGCAGTGGGGATTGGGGACTTAAACCCGAGTCCTTGCACAATGGTAATAAGTATGCTGAACTGGTGCCCCACCACCTGGCCTGGACTAGGCTTTTTCACACAGCGAACGAAGTGTACCCTGCCATCAGCGCCGACACCCTCATAAACCCTCCCTGCGGGTTATTAAATGATTCAAGATCTGATTTATGCACTGTCCATTTCCCAGCAGTCTGAGGCAGGAGCTCTTGGGATTGTTCTGGCCTGATGGGCAGAGTGAGAGCAGAGTGGCTGTGCGTGACATTGCTGAAGCCCAACTTCAAGTGGGCTGTGCGTGGGGCCAGGGGAACACTGGCTTCTCCCTGGGGGGTCACTCTTGGCAGAAACCCGAGACTTCTTTAGTCTCCAGCTAAGTGAGAAGCATGCCCCTTCCATTTCTAACCTCACAGCTCTGGGGTTGGAGTCCCCATCCGCACTCCTTTTCCTGTCCTCCTTGGTCTCGTCTAGTCACTTCCCTTCGCTCAGCTGCATTTTGACTTTGCCCAGGGGTCCTGACCAGAGGTCACCCACTGGCTGAGCAGATGAGTTGGACTTGAACGGTGTGATATGTCTGAACCAGTTGCCGGCTGGTAGAAGCCTGGTTTTTCATACAGAACCTGAGTCCCTCGTCTTTCTGGACAGAATGGAAGCCTTGCTCACCAGCTACCCCCTGACTCAATTCCGTAGGCTTTGGCTTTCCCGGGGCAGCCTGCCCAGAGTCACCAGGCTCCACACTTCCCGGCCTTGAGGGACCCTGCCTGAGGGTCAGCTGGGGTCCCCCTCTTGATTGGAGGGCTCAGTCTTGGCCGCTTCCTGCGCCTCTGCCCCTGGTGTGTTTCCATGACTTCAGTTGAAATAGGACTTCTTGATATCTTGTTTACGAAGCTGCCAAAGTGAAAAATTCCTGTATTATATGAGGCTCGAAGTCCTCGAGTTATCTCGGCTCCACAACACACAGCATCATTATCCCGGCTGCCCCTTATCACTCAGCACTCAGCGCCCACAAGAGTCCGTGCCACTTGTGCTACTGCCGCGCCGCCGCCGCCAGCCTGCTGCCCCTCCAGCTTTGCCAGCCTCTGGCTGCCACGCCGCCGCCAGCCCCCTCTTGATGGATTAGATAGCTCCCAGCGATGTTATGAGGGCTGCGAAATCTCCCAAAGTAACTTTTTTGTTGATTTATTTAGCTACCGCATTTATCAAGAGTGGAAAAATGTCTCTTCTTGCCTGAGTGCTCAGAGGAGTTGGTGCCCGGGCCGGATATGGGGGTTGGAGTCCTGGTGGGAGCAGGAAGGGTTTGGGAGTGGCCGACGGATGGTCTGGAGAGTTGTCCAAGTCAGGAGGTGACAGTGGGAAGGAGCTGAGGGGCCACTGTACACGCCAACACCCGGGGACACAGCTCACACGTCCTGTGTGCGTGGCTGCAGCTCCGGGGTCACTTGAGGCCCCGCGCCTCTTCTACTCTTGGATGAAAGGAGAGAAGACGGGACATGGTTGTAAACGGGATGCTCGAGCTCAGCCCCTGCTGATTGTGTCCCTTCCTTCTTCTCCACAAGATCATTAAAATCCGGGCGCAGACAGAGGGGATCAACATCAGCGAGGAGGCACTGAACCACCTGGGCGAGATCGGCACCAAGACCACGCTGAGGTGAGCCGCCTTCCCCGGACCCAGGTCCAGGCGCCCTGACTGAGCACACAGGCTCTCCACCTCCTGTGCCCCAGGCCTGGTGTGTGGCTGAGCTGCAGGTAGGGAGCAGGGGCACAGACGAGGATGCCCTCCTGACCGGGTGCCGGGCCCGTTGCCCATGGAAGCTCCTTGTGAAGTCCTGACTCCACAGCCCTGAGCTCATCCCTGTGTCCCTCAGGGCCCTTCCTCTCCTCCTGGGGACGAAGCAGAATCGCAGGCTGTCCCTCTCGGTCGGGTGGCGCTTGAAAGACCTGCGGGTGGGACCCATGCTGTCCGTGGGCTGTGTGTCCCCTGTCTGCTGTGCTCAGTGACCTGGTCTGGACATGGCATTGCCCACCTGGCACCTTTTACACCTGAGTTCACAGCCATCCCAAGTGCGTCACTTCCTGTTGCGGAGCTTTTAGACTGTGACAGAGGACTAGGGACTGTGTCCCCTCCCCGCCCCTCCGGTGGAGTCCTGACTTTGAGAAGTCACAGCTCTCCACTTCTGCACCTGAAGCAGCCGGCACGGCACTCAGGAGACCCCTCCCCAGCCAGCCCACCCCAGGCCCCATGTCACTGCCCTGGTTCCTGTCCATCCCAGGTACTCGGTTCAGCTGCTGACCCCGGCCAACTTGCTCGCCAAGATCAACGGCAAGGACGGCATCGAGAAAGAGCACGTGGAGGAGATCAGCGAGCTCTTTTATGACGCCAAGTCCTCCGCCAAAATCCTGGCTGACCAGCAGGATAAGTACATGAAGTGAGCTGGCGGGTGTCTGCGTGAGCCTCAGCAGCCAGTGTGCGAGTGGGCGGGTGGCCTCCTCCCAGCCCTGCGCGGGCACCTCCCTGCTCAGCATGGAAAACGCTCCTTTAAATTATCCCAAGTTCTCCTGTGGCTGCTTTGAAGAAACCCTCCTCGCCTGGCATGTTTTTCTAGTAAATTCCTAGAGGTTATTTTGATGACATCTTTCTCTGTCTCTCAGTCAAAAGCAAAACAGCTTTTTCTAATAGGCTTTGCTTTTCAGACTTCCTGTGACGCCAGTACAGGCAGGGAGTCCCCAGGCCCCTCACACCCAGGCTCAGGGTGTCGGTGTGCCACCCCCAGCCGGCACATTGCCCAGCTAGCTGCTCTGTTCCCACCCTTTCAGTGACCCGACTCTGTCCCTCTGTGACCCCTGGGACACTTACCCCTTGGGTTCCTCTTAGCTGTGACAGTTTCTTAGCCGTTCTTTGTTTTTAATCACCTGGGTGGATTTGAAGGGTGCCGGCCAGCTAGACTTGGTTATCTCTTAGTGGGGTTTATCTTGTCATTGGGGGGTGGGGGTCACAGAGGAAGGGACCAGTGCTGTGTGACCCTGACTGCCTGGCTAAGGCCACGTGGGTCTGTTCTCTGTTCTCCCTCTGCACCCCCTGCCCGCCTCTGGGGGTGTCTGTGCCTCGCCTGTACTTGAGTCTGGGGAGTTGAAGTCCACTTCCGTGAGGGCTCCTAGATAGATAACTGCCACATGCTCTAGGTTCCCACCCTGTTATCCTAATGGTTTCACTACTCAAGTGGGTCCAGTTTTGCTCACAGGAGCTCTTGGAAGTGACTCCTGTGTCCCTCCAGCTTGCCCCGCACCCCCACCCCCACCCCATGATGACCAGCCCCAGACAGAGTGGGAACCGACAGCACCCGGCAGTCTTGGAACATTCTCACCCTCGGCCAAGGCCCGGTCCTCCCAGAGCAGCACTTCACTGCCGGATATAGAGCGGTGGTCGGGGCATTGCACACTGATGGCCTCTCGCGGGATCTCAGCCTGAGGATTTGGAGTGGGAGGCAAGACTTGAGGGCCTCCTGGGTGCTGGGTTGTTGGCATTCAGCTGTCAATAGGGCTTTGAGATCAGAACCAGCTGGGAGGAGAGGAGGAGGCGGGTGACAGAGAGAGACGGAAGCAGGCTCTGGCCCACTATCCAGGGGGTGGGGTGGGGGCTGCTCTGGCCCTCCCTCAGCTCTCCGGGCCCACCACCCATGTCTCCATTCCAGAGCCAAGGAGATAGTTCTGGATGGGCAGGCCAGTTTGGGTTATTGTAATTTTCCTCCTGTTTCTCCCAGCAAGGCCTGTGGTTATTACATTAATCTTCTGGACGAAGTTTTTACGAGCGATCCCTCGCCGACTATGCGAAGTTTCTCCATCCATTACCAGGAGGGAAACAGACCCTGGTGGGGAGGGAAATATTTGTTACATCTTATCAGACTGACACACAATCTAACAACAATTACAGCAGCCCCATTTTTTGCACTATTTCAGCTCCCGTGTGAAAAATTGTGGTAATATTACAGGGAGGCAGGATGGGGGCTGGTCAGAGAAGTGACTGGATCCCCCCCACACACACGCACACTGGGTGACCAAGGAGAAGCCCAGCTCCCTGGCCCTGTGGGGAAGCCACCTTGTCCCCCTCCGTCCTCCATTCACACCTACCACACCTCTTGGGCCACTGTCCTGTGGCATATTTTGTTTTAAAGGAGGAAATAGGACATGTTCACAAAGAAAGTGACTGCTCGGCTTACAACTGTCCCCGACAGCTGCACCGTGGGGCTTTGTGCCTGCTGACCTCTGTGTCTCGGGCCCCCTGGCCAGTGGACCGATGGGATAGCGTGGGCACTCAGCCGGCACCGCTCAGCCCAGACGCCTATGGGCCCTGCTCCAGAGGGCTCCCTGGCAGAGGAACGGGAATGGGGTGCAGTGGGGCCCTGGCTTTGGTTGTCCGGACTTTGGTGCCGGTGGGGCAGGTCTCTTCTGATTTTGGGCCCATTTCCATGTCACATGGAAAGGCCAGGCTGGGTGAGGTGACATGCTCATGGTGCTGTATTTCAGTGGAGAAACCCCAGGCCCTGCTCTGGGAAGGAGAGCCTGATCTGTCTGCAGGGACCTGGAAGCTTCTGCTGTTCCAAAGGCCTGGGTAGGGCCCATCTTCTGTCAGGCCAGGAGCCACCCAAGCTCAGGGACAGAGGAGACGGGGCAGAGGTGCTGTCTTTCTCATGCCCAGAGAAGAGCAGTGACCACCCCTTGTCCCGGCCAGCCCAGCCTTCCCCCTTGATCTTGAGCACCAGAGCAGTGTCCACTGCCTGCCACGCATCCATTTACCCCCACGGCCCCCTGGGTGACGGCAGGCCTGGGCAGGGTGAAGGCAGCTGGGTGCAGGGAGCCTCGCAGTGGCCAGGAGTGGGGCTGGCTGTTGCCTGCTAGCCCTGTCGCCCCTCCCGTCACTCTCGGCAGGCACAGTGATTAATGGCCGGGCCGCTCGGCTCTCGCGGCCATCAGCACGCGTCGGGGTGGGATGGATGCGGCTGTCAGGCTGGCCGCCTGTGCTGACCCCCGGGCCCCAGCCAGCACGATCAATGGGCAGCGTGCTCGGGCGGCGGCTGGGCCGGCGCGATAAGATGGGCTGATGGGCGCCTGCCGATTGCCCGCTCCGTCACCCGCCGTCCCAGCCCCGTCATGCCGTCAGTTCGGCATGATTAATGGGGACGGGGACACAGTGGGAGGGGGCCATGCATGGGTATGGGGGGAGCTAGCGCCTTGGGGTGGCACCTGCACCCACTGGGGAATGGGCACAGGTGTCACCAGTGCTTCCAGGGACCATGCCACCCAAGCACCTGACCTTGGCCTAGGCACCCAGGTCTCCATGTTTCCTGGGACGAGTCAGCAAGCCCCAGGAGGTGTGGGCTGGCTTCCGGCCTGCCTGGCACCCCGGGTGCTCACAGGCGATACGCTTCAGCGGGAACCCCTCGCCTGTCGCACTCTGGGCACACTCACACACTCTCAGCCTGCTGGATTTGTGCCTCCCACCCCACGGGAGCTGCCAGTGCTGAATCCTGTAAATTCACCCCTTTTGACCTGCCCACAGGATGGAAAAAACCAGGCCTCCGGGGCCGGGGCCAGGGCCGGGTGGTGGTACACCTGGTTGAGTGCACCTTACAACCTGGGTTTGAGCCCCTGGTCCCCACTGTAGGGGAAAGCTTTGCTAGTGGTGAAGCAGAGCTGTGGCTGTCTCTCTGTCTCCCCCATCCCCTCTCGATTTCTGGCTGTCTCTATCCAATAAATAAAATTTATAAAGGAAGAAAAAGAAAAAGAAATTCAGGCCTCCTAGGTCAGCTTCCACCAACCATCCACAAACGGAGTGGGGAAGAGCTGAGAGCCCGCTGCTAAGTGAGGGGCCTCGAGGGCGCTTGGAGGTGACAGCAACCAGTTGGTGGAGATGGAGGCCACGGGATCTGGCCGGTGAGGGGCCAGCAGGGAACCTGGGTGAGGGGTCTGACCATGCTGGCTGGGGGCCGGGGATCTGGGAGGGAGCAGAAGTAGCACCCAGTCCCTCTTCCCTAGGATGGAGGTTTCATCCCGACAACTGCGAGTCCACAGCACCCCCTCGTGGCCAGATGCACCCAGTGCCGCCCTCTCCCCATCCAGAGAAATGGTCTGAGCCTTCTCACCCACAGCGGCCCAGCTGGCTTTTCCACAGCAGGCTGAGCCCAGGGCAGCCGTGGAGGAAGGGAAGTCAGTGTGGGGAGAGCAGTCAGGGAAGGCAGAGTGGACAGCACACCAAGGGGTGTGCAGTGCAGACTCCCCTACCCTGCCTTGGCTTCCTAGGTCCTCACCCCAGAAATCGGTGCCATACTCAAAGCTGTCCTGCTGGGTGCTGGGCCCTCAAGACCCCTTCTAGGCCCTCCCCTCAGAAGCCCTGCTCTTCCCCGACCCCTTGGGGTGAAGGGCGCTCAGCCCCAAGGCCTGCCGGTGTGAGCTTTCTCGGGACTTCTTCCAGCCTGGCTGGGACTGGGTCCAGAAAGGCTTTCAAGGGAGACAACAGGAGGTGGGGTGCTGAGGGGTCCTCCGGGAGAGGAAGGTGGTGGGCCTGGAGCAGCAGCACCCAATGAGCTAGGGGCTGAGGAAGGCCCCTGAATGAGGGTCTCAATTCCCAGGACCCTGTTCCGTGTGCCAGCCAGGCCCAGCAACTGAGGAGCAGGCACTGAGGAGGGGGTCTGGGGCTTGTGCCTAGCTTGGCCGCTCAATGGCTCAGTGACCTCTGTGCTCACATCTGTCAAACGAGGCTAAGTCGGGGGCCCGGTGGTGGTGCTGCACCCAGTGGAGTACACACACCACAAAGACCCGCATTTAAACCCCTGGTCCCGCAAGGGTGCAGGGTGAAGCCCTGTGAGCGGTAGAGCAATGCTGCTCTCCCCTTCTCTCTCTTCCCTAGTAGCGCGCGCGCACACACACACACACACACACACAATGGCTGTGTGGGCAAAGGAGCTCACTTTGATACGATAGTGTGCTGTTCTGCCGTGTGTGACCCAGGTTCAGACCCAGTCTACTGCTACGAGGGAAGCCTCAGTGCTATGCTCTCTTCCATATATGTGTCTATATATGATTACTGCTACCAGGACCAGTGGCATGCGACAAACAGCAATAGTGCTGGTGGCAAAAATATAGCCGGGGGCTAATGTTTCTTCCTGGGAAAGTTGGTGACGGAGAAGAGCAGGCTCAGCCGGCGCACACAGGCCGGACTGCGGGACTCCGGATCCCCCGCTCTGGTGCGGTGCCAGCAGGAGGTGAGGGCCAAGGCAGTGTCAGGCAGGCAGGGCACTCCTATGGGTTCTGACCCTTGTATGGAGCTCAAAGCACATCACCCTGCAGGCCTGGGTCTCCACAGCTCCTGCTCCCCTGGCCCCTCCAGCATCAGGGAGGAGCTCCAGGCTGGCCCGCTTGTGGCCCCAGGGTACACTCTGCCCCGGCCACTGCCACCTTGGAGGCCAGCCATCCTCCAAGACCAGGCTGGGCCTGCTGAGGAGAGCCCTGCCCACCTGTCACGGGGTCCCAGGGGAAGCACTGGGCTGGGGGTGGCAGCTGGGGGCTTGGGGGAGGCCTTGCCAGGGATGAGCACAGTCAACTTCACAACCTTCAGCAAAGCTCTTCTTTCCAGAAGGTGTCACCTTCCCACGTGGGAGCCTGGGGTGTGGCACTGCTGTCGCTTGCCCTGTGCCCACCATGCTAGGCGCCGCTTGGAAAGCAGCCTCACTGGATGTGGCAGTTAGTCGAGGGCAGTGAGCAGCCCAGACGGTGTTCCAAGGGGCCCCTGCACTTCATCAAACACCCCAGCAAGGGGGGGCATTGGCACAGGGAAAGGAAGCTGAGAGCAAAACTTCCACGGACCCTCCCACATGCACACACACACACACTCACACAAAAGTTCTGCCCCCCACTTGAAGGGCTCTAGGCTCTTCTCGCTCACTGACGTTTTGGGAACCAAAGGCAACTGGAAACGAAAACCAAGAGATTGCAACCCGACAGCTTGTAAAATGTTGGCTTTATTTCTCTTAGTCACTTTTATCTCAACGCCATTTTGGCGTCCACAGTGACAGTCCCCTGGAAGCTGGGCCAGCCCCCACCCAGGACCACAAACCAGAGTTGCAGGCAGGACTGTGGGGCTCACCCTGCTGGAGCCCTCGGCCCTGTGGGCCGCGGTGGGGGAGGCTCGGGTCTGACAAGGCCACATGTGAGATGTCGGGTCGCCTGGGCCGTGGGCCCAGACCTGCCGGGCCCAGCCTGATTCTCTTGCTGACTTGCCAGGTGGCTTCAGGCAAGCAGCTCCACGTCCTTGTCTCCTGGTGAGCACTGCCAGGGAGTCTATTAGGAAGTCCCACCCACCCAACTCAGACAGTTGGTGTTTGTCTTGACTGAACTGTGGCCACGGCTGTGCTTTGAAGGCCACTGTGTGCCCACAGCTGGGTGAGGCAGGAGTGGGGGCTCCCTCTACCCCACCCCATGCCTAGACCTGGGATGCCCTCCAGTGAGGACACTTCAGGCTGTAGTTCTCGCTCTGCTGTCCCCGCTGCCCTGCCCCGAGAGGGGCCTCGCAAAAGGCCTTAGAGAAGATCTGAAGTTTTTAGATGTAATAAGACTCTTATTACAAACCATTTATTTTAGACATAATCGTTGAGCCGTTTTATATCAAATGGGACACATTACCAAAAAACACTAGCCTCCTGACCCTGATTTCCACACAGGCCTGGGGGGCCTGTTGTCCTCCTGAGGAGAAGGGGAGAGGCCAGTGGCTTCCTGTTAGTTACTTTACTTGCATTTGGTCCTAGGCATGATGAAAAAAATCAACTTCTAAAAATAGGGCTGGGGAGTTTTCAGCCTAGAAAGTAGTGATGGCCTGTGAAGAGAAGCTTCTTTCCATGGCTGAGGGCTGGCCACAGGGCTCTCCTCTCTCTCTCGGGGTCTAGTGGGAGGACTGAGTGAACCATGGGGAGGCCAGTCCAGTGACAGCAGGAAGTGGACAGACATGTCTACCTCACTGGGCCAGGTGTGCCTCTGTGAACCTGACAACTCTGAACCTGACCCATCAGAGGATGGATTCACCAACTGAAGCATGAAAAGATGGCAGAGCTCACCGACTCTTTAGTCTCAGAGCCTGATGAGAACAGTCAACGAGAAAAGCCAACAGGCACATGTAGAAAAATGAACACATGGCCCAAGAGTGTCTTCCGAAAGATGCAGCCCATTTTGGGGGGAAGAAACTGTCCTAAAAAGAGGCCAGTTATAAAAGGGAAAGCAGGTGTGTCTTCCAGAGGAAGAGTTTTTTAAGCCCGATAATCCTACCCGACTGTGCAGGGGACAGGAATGAGTCCGCCAGAAACTGCATGGACTCCCTGCCTCACGCCCTTCCACAAGCAAACGGAGAGATTTCAACAGTGTTTGTGCTTCTAACCAACAAAACAGCCCATGGGGGTGGGGAGGGGGGCGGCTGAGACACTGCAGCTGCCCAGGGCACTGAGAGTACAGAGGCTAAGACAAAAGTTGCAGGGGTGCTGGGGATAGTCACTCGTCCCCCTTCCTCTATGCTTCTGCTGCCAATGCCAGAAGAAAAAGCAAAATTTCAAACTGGAAAATCTGTAGCACTTTACAAAGTGGAATGAAAGAATACAAAATTCAAAAACATTGTTAAACCAAAGTCCGGACACCATAGCAGCGCTCCCCAGGCATGAGAGCTCCCACAGTGGAGGGTCGTGGCTCCTCCTTGGATTCTGGAGCGCAGCTCTGCTCCCTGGTCTTGGGGAGATGCCCTCAGAACAAGAGGGCCCCCATGCTGCCAACCTCGCTCTGCTCCTTCACGAAGATCTCAAAGTACTGGTAGATGATGGTGACGGCCAGCAGGATCCCGGTCCCAGACCCGATGGCACCCAGGAAGTCAGCCAAGACGGAGAGGGCCCCGATGCACAGTCCTCCAAAGGCAGCAGCGGTGGGGATGTACCTGGGGAGGGGAGATGATCGGCTGAGAGGCAGACAGAGCCCTGTGGCCTAGCCCAGCCCGCAGCAGGCCGCACAGGAAGGGGCCCGGCAGGCCAGTGTGCCCCCCACTTCTGACCCAGGATCCCAGGCCCTTAGTCCTCGATCCCCACTCTGCTGACACCCAGCACAAAGCCGTACTAGTCATGTAAATAACTGACTTTTCTCAGATTAAACTTAAACTATATTCTGAATACACTTGGCCAAATAAAATACATCACTGAAGTTAGTTTCATCTTCCAGCTTTTTCAACTGTCTTAGAGGAGAGAGACTGATCACAGCACTGCGCCGCCACATGCCACGTTCTGCCTCTGCCTTCCTGCTTTAGGCCGCGTCGGGGTCGGATCTCAGGGCTTCAAGCACGTCCTCTATGCTTGAGCCACCTCGTGGCCCTTCCGGTAACATCTGAATAATTTTAGGCACAATTCTCACTTTCAGTCTTTTTATTTCAAAGAGAGGCAGACACCACAGAACCAGAGTTTCCTCTGGCACCACGGGACTTCCATGTGGTGCTAGGGCTTGAGCAGCAAGAAGCTATCTTCTCGCCTCCTTTTTACTTTTTAATACGGCTACTGTCGGGTTATCAGAAAAGTCATGATACGTTCTTTCTTGCTCAGGGAAAAAAAAACACAACACATCATGACTTTCCCAGCAATCCCGCAGAAAAGCCAGCATTCCATGTCACTCAACAGTGCTGGCCAATCGGGAGGCTTTAGAGAACCCTTGTGCAGAACTGAGGACACCTGCCTATGGCCCCTGTTGGGAGTGAAGAGTCAACTTCAAGTGCGCACCGGCCAGCCCGGCCCTTCCTGTGGTGGTTTCTCCAGGTGAGGCAAGCGAGGCCCAGACCGACCGCCTGCCACCTGTCCGTGGCACAGCGACACAGCCGCCTCCGTTTGTGCCTGTCTACCAAAGTCTCTGAGTGGCAGGAAGTGGGTAGCTGTAAGAGGCGCTCCGCTTCTAGAAACCCAAAATATATTTCCTGGAGGTGACTCTACTGTCTGAAAGAGCTGCAAATGGTGAAAGTACCCCTGGGACCACTCCTCCTAGACGCCCCCTCCCCAGACCTAGCTGGTCACTAACTGTCACAATGAACCCGCTCCTTAGTGTTGGGACGCTGCAGCCAGACTCCCCAAGCAGCCTGGCAGTGTCTGGCCCTCCATCTCTGTAGGCTCTCTACAGGGACAGTCTCTGCCAACCCCTCTACTCCAGGCCACCTGCCCTCGGAAGACTCCTGGCTCTTCCCCTGCAGGTGCTGGCACCCTGCCTGTCGCAGCCCAGCTGGGACCTGCTAGTCCTGTGTTGCGTGGAGCACGCGCTTCATCTCAGACCTACGTGGCCACGTGCCTCCGTCTCCCTCACCAGCGGCTCCTCTGAGCGGGGTCTGTATGTGTTTATTTGTATGTCTCCAGTGCCCAGCACTTAGCGAGCTCATAAATATTTAAAGACACGAGGCCCTTTTCTATTCTGTAACCCATGGAGAAGACGTAATGAACCGGAAATCCCTAATCCTTATTAGAATGCTCAGCGGGGGAGTCGGGCGGTAGCGCAGGTTAAGCGCACATGGAGCAAAGCGCACATGGAGCAAAGCGCAAGGATCGGCGTAGATCCCGGTTCGAGCCCCCGGCTCCCCCACCTACAGGGGAGTCGCTTCACAAGTGGTGAAACAGGTCTGCAGGTGTCTTTCTCTCCTCCTCTGTCTCCCCCTCCTCTCTCTTTGTCATGTCCAACAACAATGACATCAGTAAGAATAATGACTATAACAATAAAACGAGGGCAACGAAAGGGAATAAATAAATATTAAAAAAAAAAAAAAGAACCAGTGTAAGGATCCCAGTTCCAGGCCTCGGCTCCCCACCTGCAGGGGAGTCGCTTCACAAGTGGTGAAACAGGTCTGCAGGTGTCTTTCTCTCCTCCTCTGTCTCCCCCTCCTCTCTCTTTGTCATGTCCAACAACAATGACATCAGTAAGAATAATGACTATAACAATAAAACGAGGGCAACGAAAGGGAATAAATAAATATTAAAAAAAAAAAAAAAAAAAAAAGAACCAGTGTAAGGATCCCAGTTCGAGCCCCCGGCTCCCCACCTGCAGGGGAGTCGCTTCACAGGTGGTGAAGCAGGTCTGCAGGTGTCTATCTTTCTCTCCCCCTCTCTGTCTTCCCCTCCTTCTCTCCATTTCTCTCTGTCCTATCCAACAACAACAACAGTAATAACTACAACAATAAAACAACAAGGGCAATGAAAGGGAATAAATATATATGAAAAAAGAATGCTCAGCGGACAGGAAGCCACAAAGGCAGAGGCGGGGCTCGAGCGCAGCACTCACCGATTGAGCTCGTGGACCATGGAAGTCTCTCGGTGGCCCCTCATCACCATCTGCTGCTCCTTCAGCTGCTTTGCGACCTACGGGCCATGGAGAAACAGGACATGTGAACCTGGGGGGAAGGTGGGGATTCCACGGTGCTACTGACACCGGCAGGCTGTCGTCTTTAGCACGACGACACACACAAGATCTGCAAAACAGGAACGTTGACGATGTCTAGCTTCAGTGTCACTAAGCTTCCCACGCTGAGTACCGTCTTCACCTGTCCCGAGGACAGTGTGTGTGTGCGCGCGTGCGCACAGACCACTTCTCGCCAGGACTCTTTCTGCCAGCAACAGGTACGGTGAGTGTTTCCCGGGCTGAGGGCCTCCCTCCATACAGCAGGTCACACTTACGTCTTTGGCAGAGGAGCCCGAGACTTCAATCCACGTTTTGGAGAAGAAGGCGCAGGAGCCCAGCATAAACACTATGTACACGACAGCATGGACAGGGTCTTCTAACACGGAGCCAAAAGATTCTGGAGGGGACAGGTAGTAGCAGAGGCCACCAACAGGGTAAGCACGTGCTGGACCACCAGAAGAAGTATCCTGGGAGGAAGAAGACAGAGGGCCTATCAGGACAACTGTGGCTCTCAACCAGTAAGAACCTCGTTTTCGCTCTAGTGCCCACAATGCAGCTTCCGTACTAGAAAGAGAACGTGCATATACGTGTGTGAGGCTCAATTAGAGACCATCTGTGGGTGGGGTGCTTGACCAGGAGCAAGACGGTGGGGTGCCCACTGAGACCTGCCGGAGCCCAGCAACAGGCAGGGGCTTCTGGGAGCAGCTGTACTTACAGACCAGGTGCCCAGCAGGCTGACCAGCAGGTTGCCACTGAAGCGGGCTGACAGCATCTGGGAGATGACGTACAGGTTGGACACCAGGGCCGACTGCAGGATGATGGGGATGTTGGACGTGTAGAAGAGCTTGATGGGGTAGGTGTTGTACTGGCCTCGATAACGGGCTGACTTGATGGGCAGGTCTACTCGGAAGCCCTGAGAAGCCAGAAAGAAGAAAACACCCTTCACGGCTCTGCCCCAGGCAGCAGGAACAGCCAGGGCTGCTGCCAGCTCGCGGCCCCAGTGCGGGTCCAGGGTTCTCATGCTCAGCTTGGCCACCACTGCACTTGGGGCACATGGGCAGAAGGCTCCAGAATGCACCCAACTATAATACAGTGAGACAGCTGCATTCGTCAAAAAGAAACGAGGACCTCCACCTTCCACCTGCATCTCTGGGGACCCAGACAAGCTCCAAGCACACCCGCCCAGGTCCCCAGTGCACCACCTGTTGGCGAGCTCTCCTGAGCTTTGACACCTCACGGCAGCCTACTTTCCATCATAAAGAGAAAAGCTAAGGTTTCTATGGGGTTAAAACTCATGGAGAATAGAAACGGTTTCTTTTCTATTATTTCTGCCAATCCCCAGAGTCCCCAGATGGGCTCAGAACACAGAAGATTTAAAACATTCTCGGTGCCTGCTTCTGGTGGCCCTCCCGCCCTTTTTTTTAAATCGGATGTGACAGAGAAATTGAGAGGGAAGGGAAGATAGAGAGGGACAGAGACAGACACCTGCAGATCCGCTTCACCGCCTGTGAAGCTATCCTCCCTACAGGTGGGGAGCTGGGGGCTCGAACCGGGATCCTTCAGTGGGTCCCTGTGATTTGTACTATGTGCACTTGAGCTGGCGTGCCACTGTCCGATCCCCTAGAATATTCTTTAAAAAAATCTATTTTAATGATAGATGGCCAGAGGAGGGGAGAAGAGGAGGGGGAGAGCAGGAGAGGGGGAGAGGGGGAGAGGGGGAGGGGTGAGACAGAGAGAATGACAGAGATCAGAACACTGCTCAGCTCTGACTTATGGGAATTGAACCTGGGTCTTCTGAGCCTCAGATGTGAGTCTTTTGCATAACCTTTATGCTGTCTCCCAGCCCTAAAACAAACTTTCACTAGTCCACTAATTTCACTAACTCACTAGCTTGCTCTTAGGCATCTACTAGTGTCAGGAGAAGAAAGCAACCTATTTGGTGTTGGGGAGAAGTACCTGGCAGAGGCTGGAAAGAGAGCGTGATAGTTATGCAAAAGACTTTCATGGCTCAGTCTCTGAGGAACCAGACTCAATCTCCAGTGCTACCACTGGAAAAAAAAAAAAAAAAAAAAGCAAGCTAGCAAGCAAACAGTTAGCTGGTAGAGAGCTAGCTACTCCACAAGCACTATACTGCCTTTTCAGCATTTGTTTTCTTCTTCAAATGTCCAAATAGTCAAAAATAAAATAAATAGCAAATATTCAACTATAAAAAGGCAAAAAGCCATTTAGCCCTCTTGAGGAAAGTCTGGAAAGTTGAGCATTCAAAAGGAGGGCTGTTTCCAAAGATGAAGGTTAAGATAGTGATGAGCTTTAACTCCTGTATTACTTTTCACCTCTTTTGGAATTAAGAACCAAAAATTGCATCTGCTGATAAGCCCAATCCAAAGAAACACAATTTGAGAAGTGTTAGCTCTGTCCTGGTTCTGTTCACTTCAGGTAAGCCTCCCCGCTCAGTGGAGCGCACTTGTCTAAATCACAGAGAAATGTGCTCCCTTTAAATGCCACTGTCACTTTTCAAAATGGCAAGGCGGAACATACACACCCCCGAGTTGTGGGGTGGACACAGACATTCTGAACCTGACACCACCACCTCACGGACCCACCTGGAAATAGATGACCACAGCAAAGACAAAGATGGTGGCGATCAGATTCATGAGGTTGGGGAGATTCTGGCGGTAGAAGGCCTCCCGGAGGGCACGGACCTTGTCGGTGCGGGTGGCCAGCAGATGGAACAGGGCAATGATGGCGCCTTCAAATTCCATTCCTGTTGGCAAAGGAGGGACACATGGTAAAAGAACAAACAAGCTATTTAGTTTGGATGCAAGTTTCTCTGCGATCAAAACAGGGAAATGTAACTAGTGACAGAATTCGTAGTTACTGCTCCTAACCACTGAGATACAGTGTAAGCATCTTGTCCACTATTTCTACTGCCGTTTGTCCTGCAGGCAACTAACGTGCAAAAAAACCTCCTCCACCCTCTGGAATTAGCCGACTGTCTTTGGCATAAATGAACCAGAGGTTGCCAGATGTGTGGACTACTTATTAGACATGAAAGGGTTCTATGCTGGAAGGGGGTGCAGAGATGACCAGACCCTGTCCCTGGAAGGCCCCAGTCTGGAGATGGATCTCCAGTTCTGAAGGGCAGACCGGCCCGAAAAGCGGGGTTCTGCCTCTGTGCTCCTCACACTGCCAGCCAATGCTTAGAACTATCACCTGGCTGTGCGGTCAGTCTTCCGTTCCAGTCCAGGCTCAATCGTTCTCAGATGCAGTTCCTGCTGACTCGCCAGCCTGCTCCCTTATACCATGCAACTCGATAGCCAGCGGCTATTAGACCTGATCGCCCTGGCCTGGTCCCCATTCTGGTGCTGCCCCCTCGTGCCCTGTGATGGCCTCCAGGCCAGTTCTGAGATCCACACCCCTGAGAAACTATCCCTTCACCCTGCCACCTTCTCATCCCCATCCTGGAAAGGGCCTGCCTTTCCCATCCTCCCAGGCTATCCTGAATCTGCTGGCACCACAGGAGCAGCCAGGGAAGAGTCAAATCTGTTCTGCCCGCTCTTCTTGGAGGCTCGCCGCACTTCCTGCTCCACTCACACTTTTTTCCCTAAGTCTGCTGGGCACACTCAATCTTCCTTTGTCCAGGAACCTAGTTTCAATCTCATCAATATCTCTGGAGGCCAGGGACTCTGTTCCAATTATCCAATTCAAATCAAAGACTCAGATGCACACAGATATTTATTTGTCAAGGGACTTGTCGGAATTGGCAACATATGTAAAGGTGAAAGAAGTCATCTATCTTTTTAAGGCAGACTTTCCCAGATACCAAAGACATCTATGACTACAATTTACACCACTCAGGGACTGAGGGACGAGCTAGGATTTGAACCGAGGTGGTGACCTCAAGTTCAGGCCTTTTCCAAAGCTGCCCCTTTAGGACCAAGAGCACTGGTTCAGTGATTTCAACTTTAGAAATTTACAGAGAGCAAAACCATCAAGCAGTCAAGAGAGCATCCACCAGTAGGGCAGCAACAGCAAAGCCCTGGAGACGACCTGGCTGCCCACAGCACTCTCACCTCGGCCGGTGTTGACAGTGGTGGGGCTGAACGCCTTCCACACGATGGTCTCGCAAATATTGGTGGCGATGAAGAGGGAGATCCCGGAGCCCAAGCCGTAGCCTTTTTGCAGAAGTTCATCCAAAAGTAGGACGATTAAACCAGCGACAAACAGCTGTAAAAATCAGAAAGCGGAAGTCAAGCCAGGCAGACAGACTATCACTTCCCCCTCGTTGATAAGCGGCTCCGCCAGCATCAGCGCTGAAGGCTGCGCAGACATTACTGTGTAGACACCGGCTAGCCTGTCTTTCCAAGGGGCAACAGGGGGCTTATGAGCTCTTCTCAAGAAGAGCTTCTCCTCTGCTTGGCTCAAACATGTTCTCCGGAGTGTGGGGCTCTACTCTGGGGAGGAGTGCAGGGGACAGTTACCTGAATGGTGATGAGCAGGCAGATTCCAGCGCCCATTTCAGAGGGATCCCCATACATCCCCGTCATCACATACACAATAGACTGGCCGATGGTGATGATCATGCCAAACACTAGAAATGAAGACAAGAGCGAGTTCTCAAAGGCGGCCGCCGCACAACTGAAGAGGGAACTGTTAGTGAGCACCAGCTCGGCACCAGACATGGGAAGGAACAAGGTGAAGATGATGGACGTGCCTCCAAGGGGCTCAGCCCGGGACGAGCTAAGCAGATGCCACTTAACTGAAACTGGCAGCGCCGGGTTTCCCCTTCTCCTAAATTCACTTTCCTTTTGTAACAGCAGGAGAGAGAGTGGAACATGACAAGTCTGGTTTTCACAAAAGGAGGACTGGGGAGCAAAACCCACTGAAGACCCCATCTAGGGGCACATAGTGTGGCGTCATCAACCTACAGCACCGCAACGCAGGCCGGTGGCCCTTTCAGGATTGCATTCAATGTGGTTTTTAAAGTCTCACAATGCCACCCACATCTAGTTACTAGTCTACTCTCTCTGCCACATGCCACAAAGTTTTGTTGTTGTTTTTAAAATTTTTAAATATTTTATTTATTTTCCCTTTTGTTGACCTTGTTTATTGTTGTAGTTATTATTGCTGTTGTTGTTGTCGTTGTTGGATAGGACAGAGAGAAATGGACAGAGGAGGAGGGGAAGACAGAGAGGGAGAGAGAAAGACACCTGCTTCACCGCCTGTGAAGCAACTCCCCTGCAGGTAGGGAGCTGGGGGCTAGAACCAGGATCCTTACACTGGTCCTTGCACTTTGCGGCATGTGCGCTTAACCCGCTGCGCTACTGCCCGACTCCCTATTGTTGTTTTTATACCAGAGCATTGCTCAGGTCTTGCTTACAGTGAGTGGGGCTGAGGCTAGAACCTGGGACCCTTGATGTCTCAGGCATGAAAGTCTTTTTGGGTAACCATTATGCTATCTCCCTCAGCCCTCTGCCACAAAGTTCTTTTGGCTAAACACAAGTATGGGTCTGCTAAGTAGCAAATATCATCACCATCCTAACTTTTACAGATGAAGAAACTGACATGACAGATGTCTAACTTTGTCTCGAGCCACAGGGCTAGTAGACAGCAGAGCTCGTCAAAGACTCACCCATTCCTTCAGCTGAATACTTTTTAAAAAGTATCTATTTATTTATTTATTCCTTTTTGTTGCCTCTGTTGTTTTATTGTCGTAGCTATTATTGTTGTTGTCATCGTTGTTGGATAGGACAGAGAGAAATCGAGAGAGGCAGGGAAGACAGAGAGGGGGAGAGAAAGACAGACACCTGCAGACCTGTTTCACTGCTTGTGAAGTGACTCCCCTGCAGGTGGGGAGCTGGGGGCTCGAACCAGGATCCTTCCGCTGGTCCTTGCATTTTGTGCCACCTGCACTTAACCCACTGCGCTATTGCCTGAATACTTTTAATCCTGGAAGGAAAACACTTGACAAACAACTCTCTGCCAGGTAGCTCTGAAGTAGATGTTACCTCTTAAGTGGTAAGGAAATTGGCCACTGGGGGTGAAGGAGAGGAGGGGAGGAAGAGAACTCCAAGCCCGGATCTTTCCACTCCACCAAAGCGCCTTGGGGGCACTGACATCTCCCCCTCACCTCCTTCCCAAGTCCACCCCAAAAGCCTCGAACCCAGCTCTCCTGGAGTGCTCTATCCATAACACAGGCCTCAAAGGCCAAGATCACGCCGTACAATAGTGTCCCAAACTACAGATCTTCAACTGCAAACACCAGAATACCATTCAGTGTCTCACTTACGCTTCTGAGCTCCGTTGAAGAGGGCTCGGTCTTTGGGGGTGTCGCCTACTTCAATGATTTTGGCGCCAGCCAAGAGCTGCATGATGAGGCCGGAGGTGACAATGGGAGAGATGCCCAGCTCCATTAAGGTGCCTGGAGGGGAGGAGGAGGCAAGAGTCACTGGAAGGCGCTGGACAAGCAGAACATTCTTAAGCAAACCACTGAGTCAAGTTTGTTTCTCCCTCATGCACAAGCCCAGAGTGTTCTGGCGTGCTGGCAACGTTTACTGCAGAGAATTAGCCATAGACATCAGTGATTAGAGCATACTCTCTTCATTTCTGTTCAGCATGCCAGGTAACAACTATTCTGTTGAGGCCACACGGCATTTAAATTCATCACAGATGCGCTCTGGTTTTATAGAGATAAGAAAAAAGGTTCGTCTCCATCAGTTAACAAAAAGGATAACATTCAAATAACGTCCAAGGCCTGAAAAGGAGGCCTGTACAATCATATCAAGTGTGAATGAACCTCACCTTCATTAGAGTAAGCTGAGCTACCCTTTCAAATGATTGGGAACTGAACTACAGGAGGAAAAAAAAAAAAGGCAAAAGCAAGATCAGCAAATTTCTCCCCCCATCTTCCAATAGTATACAAAACGCTAGAACATATTTTTGACACGCAGATATACAGAAGCTATAGGCGTGACAAAAAGAAAAAGCTGGCGAGCAGATTGCATATTCCAAAGAATGTTATCAACGCTGGGGAAAGACAGGTGGAAATGGCACCATTTCCGTGGTTGAAACGCATTCTGCTCTCCCCGCTTTTTACGCTCTACACTGTAGACTTCTCTCCTTGTGGCTTTTGTATGCATTCAGACGAAGACTGCAGTATGCCTTGCTGCTGAATCCAGCATTTTCTAAGGCTGTTCAGCAGAGCACAGTCTCTCGATGCCACACAAAGCCCAAACATGTCATTTAACTAACAGAGGCCCGTTCAGCCCACACGGCAGGGGAAGGCACAGAGCCCGAGCTACCTCTGTTCGAGGCGAGAATCACTCTTATCCAGTAGAAAGGGTCGGCTGAATCTGAAGACATGATACCAAACAGAGGGATCTGGAAGGAAACAGAGAGAAAAGCAATCAGTGGACTCACCTGAAGCCCACTGCCTTACCCCGTCCCCCACACCGGACGGCAAAATCTGTGCTTACCTGGCAGCATACTAAGAAGATGAAGAGTGTGATGGCTGTCCATAGCACCTTCTCTTTGAACTGAATCTATTAAAGAAAGAATTCGGGCAACAAGTTATTTTCATGAGCAAATTAGCCGACGTGGCCTCCAAAATGAGCCCCTGTCTCTGTTCATGTACTGGATGTAAGGCACGAATGTGGCGTGTTTTCTAGCTGTAAGACACATATGTCAAGACTGTCATAACCGTCATCTCGCCTGATTCTTGGACCACACGGAACTGTTACTTCACAATAAGAAAAGGAATTCTTACAAAGCCGAGGCAATGCTGGGGCCAGAGTCCAGATCAAGGAATGCTGCAACTGGAAGGACTTCCAAAGCCACACGAGCCTGAGGCCCGACCCTGGCGTGAGCAGTCACTCTCCACCTGAAGAGGTTTTATACCTGACACATTCATGTCCTTTGGAGTTTGTGACTGTTCCAGAGTGTACTTTCTCTCACCAACGGGATGTCACTGTACTGAGCAACACCCAGGAGGGCTGGGGACACAGACAGCTCAGCAGACGACAGGGCTCGTGTGCCTGATGCTCCAAGCTCTAACCATGGCACCACAGATGGCGGGGGCTGAGCAGAACTTGGGGGTGTGTCTCATACAAATCTTAAGAAAGGGCCGTGTGTGTGTGTGTGTGGTGGGTGCCAGGCGGGCGGTGGCACTGCAGGTTAAGTGGGCATGGAGCAAAGCACAGGACCAGCATAAGGATCCCGGTAGCCCCTGGCTCCCCACCTGCAGGTGAAGCAGGTCTGCAGGTGTCTATCTTTCTCTCCCCTCTGTCCTAGCCAATAACAATAATGACGGCAAAAACAACTATAAACAACAAAAGGGAAAGAAACAGCCTCCAGGAGCAGTGGATTCATAGTGCAGGAAACGAGCCCCAGCCAAAAAAAAAAAAAAAGGCTACAGGGAAAGGGATCACAAAAAAAATCTCCAGGGGGTCTGGGCGGTAGCGCAGGTGGCGCAAAGCGCAGGGACTGGCGTAACGATCCTGGTTCGAGCCCCGGCTCCCCACCTGCAGGGGAGTCGCCTCACAGGCGGTGAAGCAGGTCTGCAGGTGTCTGTCTTTCTCTCCCCCTCTCTGTCTTCCCCTCCTCTCTCCGTTTCTCTCTGTCCTAGCCAACAATGACGACATCGATAACAACAACAATAAAGGGGTGGGAGCTCGCTGCCTCTGTGTGGCCGACTTGCCACCCGGCCGTCAGCAGGTGCGTGGCGGAGTGACTGCGTCTTCTGCAGGCTGCCCCAGGCCTGTCAGAGAGAGGCTCCCACCGCGCAGCAGCAGAGGGGCTCTCCCCAGACCTGCGCCTCTGAGCTCCTGAGGACCCGAGAACTGAGTTTCCACGGGGAAACACCTCGTGAGGGGCAGCATCAAGGGGTAAAATCGGGCTCTTGAAAAAAACCTTGGGTTGCCAGAAAACTCAAGAACGTGTGGTGACTTCTCTGACTACCCGACGATGGGGGCGGGGGGGGGGTTCCACCATCATGAGGACGAGGGTTCAAGTCCCAGGTCCCCCCTCACACACACAGGGTGGAAGCTTCACGACTGGCAGAGCAGAGACAGATGTCTCTCCATCTCTGCCCTTCTCTGTGCCTGTCTCCCTCCCTCCGTCCCTCACTTTTATCCCAAGAAAGAAAGAGACAAGAAACAAACAAACATCCAGGGCCCGGGAGAGGGGCCAGTCGGCCTGTGAGGCCCAGGGCGGACTCCGGGCGGCTGAGGGAAACTCGCACCTGCCCCTTCAACACTGCCAGACGCGCCGCCAGAATCCGCTCCCCGCCTGCCTGCAGGGGGGGACATGCCGAGGCCACCTGGCCATGAGAGGCTGCGGGCGGGACACAGGCGAAGGATCGATGTGGGGGAGAGGGAGAGAGTCAGAGTGTGAGAGAAAGAGAATGTGTGTGAGAGAGTGAGAATGTGAGAGAGAGAGAGAGAGAGAGTGTGTGTGTGAGAGAGAGAATGTGTGTGAGAGAGAGAATGTGTGTGAGAGAATGAGTATGTGAGAGAGTGAGAATGTGTGTGAGAGAATGAGTATGTGAGAGAGAGTGAGAATGTGTGTGAGAGAGTATGTGAGAGAGAGAGAGAGAGAGAATGTATGTGAGAGAGAATGTGTGTGAGAGAATGAGTATGTGAGAGAGAGTGAGAATGTGTGTGAGAGAGTATGTGAGAGAGAGAATGTATGTGAGAGAGTATGTGAGAGAGAGAGAGTGAGAATGTGTGTGAGAGAATGAGTATGTGAGAGAGAGAGAGTGAGTGTGTGTGAGAGAGAATGAGTATGTGAGTGTGTGTGTGTGTGAGAAAGAGAATGTGTGTGAGAGAGTATGTGTGAGAGAGAGAGAGTGAGAAAGTGAGTGTGTGTGAGAGAGAGTGCGAGAGAGAGTGTGAGAGTGAGAGACAGAGTGAGAGAGTGTGAGAGAGTGAGACAGAGTGAGAGAGTGTGAGAGACAGAGTGAGAGAGTGTGAGTGTGAGTGAGAGAGACAGAGAGAGACTGAGACGGGAGCCCGCGAGGGGCGCCCCTGCCCACGACCCCGCACAGCCCCGACCCCGACCCCCGCACAGCCAGGCCGGCGGTTCGGACGGAAACCGCCCCTGGGCCGCGTCCCGTTTCCTCAGCGCGCGGGCGGCCGGGCTGGGAGTTCCCCCGCGGCGAGCTGAGGCGGCGCTATCCCTCCCGCGGCCGCGCTCACCTTCCTCTCCGGCTTCTGGATCTCCGGCAGGATGACGCAGAAGGGCTTGATCACCTCCAGGAACTTGACTGCGGGCGGACAGGAGACGCCGCGTTACGGCCCCGAGGAGCCTCCCTCCCGCGACGCCCGGGCCCGGAGGACGAGCGCCCGCCGGACGGGGACGGGGACGGGGACGGGGACGGGGACGGGGCCGGGGACGGGGACGGGACGGGGGACGGGAACGGGACGGGGACGGGACGCGGACGGGACGGGGACGGGGCCGGGGCCGGGGACGGGACGGGGACGGGGACGGGGACGGGGCCGGGGACGACGCCGCTGGGGCCGCCCCGAGAAACTCACTCGCCATGGCGGCGGCTGCTCGGCTCCCGCCTCCCGCTCCGACTGAGGCGCGCAGGCCGCTCCCCCGCGCCGCAGCTCCGCCGAGAGACACGTCAGTGTTCGGAGCACCGCGACGGGCGGCGCGGGGCGTGGCCGGGGGGACGGGGCGGCCCGGGGGGCCCACTTCCGCTTCCTGCCACGCGCTGCCGCTGGGGCGCCGCCTCCGCCGAGACTACAACTCCCGGCATGCAAAGGGCCGCGCCGCGGCTCAGAGCGGGCGGCTTTGCGCAACTGGCATCGCGAGAGCTCGCGCGGTCTCGGTGCGGCTGTGGGTCGGCGGCGGAGGGCTGCTGGCTCCCCCGCGAGCAGGACCGAGCGTGCCCCGCCCGCCCCGCGCCCCGCGCCCCGCGCCCCGCGCCCCGCGCTGCAGACTCTGAGTGACGGACGGACGGACGCGCTGGGAACTCTGCGGGCCACATGCAGCGGCGGGCAGCAGCCGGAACCCTTGTTTGTTCGGTCACGCCGTGCGCCCGGAACCCAGACGGGACGCCGGCGCCGGAAGTTACTACTGCCGAGCCCCTTCCTACTGAGCGCGGGTGGGCTGAGCTCCCGGGAGACGAGGTGGCTGGCCTACCGGGGGGAATCCGGGCGGACTCCCTGGAGGAGTCGACCGTATGCCACGTCTGACCTTGTGGGGGTGCCCCCAGGCCGAGGAAACGGTCGTGAGCGGCGTGCCCGCCCCTGGGCCGCGGGGGAAGATGGCGGGCCGGGCCGAGCTGGGACGGTCGCGTGGCCCAGGGTCGGGGATCGCTGGGGACCAGCACAAACAGGCTGCGGGCGCGGTGTCTGTTCTCTGCGTCCTCGCGGGGAACCGGCATTTGGAGATGCTTGTCCAGGGGGTAGGTAGAGTCAAGAGGGTGGCTTTTGTCCCCCTCCCCTTTTTTTTTTTTTTTCCTTTTTAAAAAAATTTTTAAACCTTCCCGACTCGGGGGGGCGGGGCGGAAAGTTCAAATGAGGACGGGGGTAACTTCAGTCTGAGGGGTATAAGGGGTGACAGGACCACCAACCCCCCAAATAAATAAAGTAAAGCAAAGCAGACAGTGCAGCCGGCTTTTCAGATCCAGGAGCCGTGGACACTCTTTCCCGGAGCTCTGGCCGCCCCTAGGCTGGATTTAGCCTCTAGAACAAAGTTGATAAGTTAAAAAAAAAAGGGTGATGGGGGGGAAAAAACAACAAGGAGGAGGAGGAGATCTCACTGTCGGTTGTGTCAGAGTTTGATGTCATCATCTACGAGGATAAGATGTGCAAGAGATTAAAAGAAACCGGATTGAAGGAAAGAATCGATTTTGATGTCATCATCTACGAGGATAAGATGTGCAAGAGATTAAAAGAAACCGGATTGAAGCAAAGAATCGATTTTGATGTCATCATCTACGAGGATAAGATGTGCAAGAGATTAAAAGAAACCGGATTGAAGCAAAGAATCGATTTTGATGTCATCATCTACGAGGATAAGATGTGCAAGAGATTAAAAGAAACCGGATTGAAGCAAAGAATCGAGGAGGAGGTTTGGCCCGAGGACAGACGGGGTTATTGCTTTCGCGAGTCCAGAGGCCTGGGACTGACAGCCGGATTTGGCTGTCTCTACAGAGGAACAGGAGCGGAAGCCAGAGAACTCGGCTCTGCATTTTATAGTTTGTCTCCAAAGTCCAACGTTTCGGTGTGTTCTTTCTTCATTTCAACCCACAGCCCGGAAGCTGAAGACATTACTTCTGCTCTTAATCCCCTTGCCTATATCCTAGTCTGGTGGCCACAGCTATCTGAAAAAAAAAAAGCAAAACACACACAAAAAAGTGAGGCTTGTCGTCTATACCCCGGTATTTTACAAGCCGGTGAAAATGAGCAGAATTACCAGGGAAGACGGGGAGGCTAGAAACTGGAAGGCAGCCTTTGGTCTGTGAAAGGTGACAGAGAGAAGTGGGTCTTAGGCAGAAATGAAGGGTAGCACTAGAGCTGTGGGGAGGAGCCAGGCTTTATCACCGTTAATATACAGCAGGTGCATAATGAGTCAGACCAGGAAACGTGCCGACAGCAGACCTATGATTTCCAGGGAGAGGAAGAGGGTCATGCAAGGGCCCGAGTCCCAGGGGAGAACTCAGAATCCTTTTCCCTTTCTGGAGCTTAGAGATCTGAAGAGTGCCCAGTAGCTGTCTCAGGCATGACTGCCTCCATCAAGAAGGGTTCTACCAGAGGAGCAATTAATAGGACTCCCCAGCCTTAGTCTCACACTGTAAAGAGGACACTTGGGGTAGGGGCGGGGGGGGCGGTAGCCCAGCGGGTTAAGCGCAGGTGGCGCAAAGCTCAGGGACCTGAGTGAGGATCCCGGTTCGAGCCCCGGCTCCCCACCTGCAGGGGAGTCGCTTCACAGGCGGTGAAGCAGGTCTGCAGGTGTCTCCTCTCCGTCTTCCCCTCCTCTCTTGATTCCTTTCTGTCCTATCCAACAATATCAACAGCAATAACAATAAGGACAACAAAAATGGGAAGAAGTGGCCTCCAGGTGCAGTGGATTCACAGTGCAGGCACCAAGCCCCAGTGATAACCCTGGAGGCAATAAATGAAAAGAGTGATCTTTCCACTGAGGATGGCACCGTGGTCATACTACAGGCTCGTTTGCCAGCACCACCATAAGAGACCGACCTTCCATCAGAATTCATGTTGAAGATGTAAGATAAAGGGAGTCAGGCAGTAGCACAGTGAGTTAAGCGCATGTGGCGCAAAGCGCAAGGACCAGCGTAAGGATCCTGGTTCAAGCCCTCAGCTCCCCCCTTCAGGGGAGTCGCTTCCCAGGCGGCGAAGCAGGTCTGCAGGTGTCTGTCTTTCTCTCCCCCTCTCTGTCTTCCCCTCCTCTCTCCATTTCTCTCTGTCCAATCCAACAACGAAGACAGACAACAATAATAACTACAACAATAGAAACAACAAGGGCAACAAAAGGGAATAAAGTAAATAATTACTTAAAAGAAGAAGATCTAAGATAAAGTGGTCCCATTAGGATAGGCCCAGAGACCCAACATGACCAGGTCCTTCAAGTAGAGGTGCTTTTATGACCCAGTAACCCACCCCTGGCATTTATCCAGAAGACATGCAAACACCAATTCAGAGAGACACATGCACCGCTGTTCATAGCTGTTATTCACAATGGCCAAAAGTAGCCTAGATGGCCATCGTCATATAACTGGCTAAAGGAGTTCTGGGATATATATATTCAGTGCACTACTCTGCAGTTTAAAAAGATGGTATTGTGTGGTCCAAAAGGTGGCGCAGTGGATAAAGCATTGGACTCTCAAGCTGGAGGTCCTGAGTTGAATCCCTGGCAGAACACGTACCAAAGTGATGTCTGGTTCTTTGTCCTATCTTTCTCATTAATAAATAAAGTAAAAAAAAAAAAAAAAGAAAAGTTGGTATTGTGTCCTTTGAAACAAAATGGACGGAATTGGAGGTAATTATGCTTATAGTGAAGTAAAGAGGTGAAAGACAGCCACCAGGTGTTCTTACCTGTGAGTGTAGAGAATTAAATACGGGGCCAGGCAGTGGCGCACCTGGGTGAGCTCACACATTACAGTGTGCAAGGACCCAGGTTTGAGCCCCTGATCCCCACCTGCAAGGGGAAAGCTTTGCAGGTGTCTCTTGGTCTCTCTCCCTCTCTGTCACCCCCTTCAACCTTGATTTTTGGTGATTTCTATCCAATAAAGATTACATATATAATCTTTATTGCATATATATATATATTTGCCGCCAACTGGGGCTCGGTGCCCGCACTAGGAATCCACTGCTCCTGGAGGCCATTTCCCCCATTTTGTTGCCCTTGTTATTGTTGCCATTGCTGTTGTTGCTGGATAGGACAGAGAGAAATGGGAGATGGGGAAGACAGGGGGCCTAGAAAAAGACACCAGGAGTGGGGCGCAGGTTAAGCGCAGGTGGCGCAAAGCACAAGGACCGGTGGAAGGATCCCGGTTCGAGCCCCCGGCTCCCCACCTGGCAGGGGAGTCGCTTCACAGGCGGTGAAGCAGATCTAGAGGTGTCTCTTTCCTCCTCTCTGTCTTCCCCTCCTCTCTCCATTTCTCTCTGTCCTATCCAACAACAACATCAATAACAACAACAATAATAACTACAACAATAAAACAAGGACAACAAAAGGGAATAAATAAATATTTTTTAAAAAAGGAAGAAAGAAAGAAAAAGATAGACACCTGAAGACCTGCTTCACCACTTGTGAAGCGACCCTCCTGCAGATGGCGAACCATGGGCTCGAACCGGGATCCTTATGCTGGTCCTTGCGCTTCCTGCCATGTGTGCTTAACCCACTGCGCTACTGCCTGGCCCCCAATAATTTTTTTAAATATACTTAAAATGTGAATTTGCAAAAAAAAAAAAAAGTACCCAGACAGTTTCTCTGCTCCTCTTGAGTCCACCTGTAGTTGTGTCCACATCGTGACCGGTTGACAATTCTAGGCTTGTGTTCCTGCTATGTCCCTCTTTCTGCGTCCTCTGGCCCCTTCCCTGTGATGTTGCATGACTTGTTTCTCCATTTCTTAAAACTCAGAAGTCATATTTGAAGGATGCATGGGATGTGGTCAAAACATTTTTGGCAGGAGGACTTCACGGGAGGTACTGCGCGCTTTCTTTGTTCCTGTGATGCCAGGAAGCAGGGACTATCTCGGTGCTTAGTTCTTTCTAATAAATGAGTGAGCCCTTCCACGAAAGGTCCATTTTCTCTGTGGATTTCTCCCCGTGGGGAAAAACTTCAGCAGCCTGAAACCAAATCAGTTACGTCAGTGGTGAGCTTAAACTCCTGTCAGTCTTCCCACATTGTAACTTTTCTTTCTCCAAGAAGGTTATCACTAGGGCTTGGTGTCAGCACCACAAACCAGTAGCTCCTAGCAGCACCGCCCCCCATTTGATAGAACAGAGAGAAACTGAGAGGGGGTAGAGAGGGAGAGAGGAAGATAGACACCTGCAGACCATTTAACATTTAAAAGTGGGGTTCCTCTGCATTGAAGAGCTTGATATATATATTTTTTTCATTTATTTATTAATGAGAGGAGTAGGAGGAGAGAAAGAACCAGAACTCTAGCCGGGGATTGAACTCGGGATCTCATGCTTAGGAGTCCAACACTTTATCCACTGTGCCACCTCCCCGACCACTAGGAGAGCTCTTTCACATTAACGCGTTAGCTGGTAACACGGGATCGCAGTCTGTACAGGCAAGACAGCGACTAAGCTTGATTACATTGATACCATGCAAAGGAAATGCCACCCACTGAGAATGAGCCCAAACTGTGAGGCTGGGGTTGCGGTCGTAGGTGCAGTGAATCTTACAGGCACAAGTGAATCTTACAGGAAATGTTATAGTATTGTAAACCAATGGGACATCAGCAATACTAGTTAAAAAATAAAACTGCATGTCACATCATAGCTACTTCTCTAGTCTGATTTGCTTTGCTTCAGAACCATTTGCCTCAAAACTTAGCATTTAAAAACTTGATGATGCAAATGCTTTCTGGGCATTTGAGCAAGTCACAGGGGGAAGGACTTGTCCTTGTTCCAGCATCTGAGGTCTCAGTTGGAAAAACTCTATAGCTGACCTGAGTTGCTAGATAAAATGCCAAGTGCTGGGAGTCGGGTGGTAGCGCAATGGGTTAAGCACAGGTGGTGCAAAGCGCAAGGACCGGCATAAGGATCTTTGTTCAAGCCCCCGGCTCCCCACCTGCAGGGGAGTCGCTTTATAGGTGGTGAAGCAGGTCTGCAGGTGTCTTTCTCGCCCCCTCCTCTCTCCATTTCTCTCTGTCCTATCCAAGAAGATGACATCAATAACAACAACAATAAAGCAACAAGGGCAACAAAAGGGAATGAATATTTTTTTAAAAAATGCCAAGTGCTAGGGCCTGGAGATAGCTTACCTGGTAGAGTGTTTGCCTTGCCATGCGCGAGGTCTTGGGTTTGAGCCCTGGTGCCACGTGGGAGCACTCTGAATGTGGTTTCTTCTGCTAGCGTTTGCCCTTCTTCCATAGCCAGTCAACAGCGTCAGGTTGAGCCTGATGTCAAGTTTCGAGACCTCCTTTGAATCTGGAGAGGTGGCAGTCGTTGACTATGTGGGTCATAGTCTGTCTGGAGCCGCAGGGGCAGTTCGGGTCGTCTCTGGCTCCCCAGTGATGGAACATAGCGGCGCACCGGCCATGGCCTGTTCGATAGCAATTGAGGAGGGCCCAATCATAACATGCTAGGTCAGAGCCAGGTTGACGCTTGCAGGGGTCTGTGATGAGATGTTTGTTCTTGACCTCAGCTGACTGCCAACTCTGTTTCCAAGAGACTGGAACAGAGAAGTTCAGTGTAGGCGTAGGGGACCAGATTGGGTGAAGAGACGTCAAGCGTTGGACAGGGTGGGCGAAGATATCCGCGTATATTGGCAGGTACGGTCGAGCGAAGACATGGGAAATGAACTTAGATGATGCCGCATCTCGACGAATATCTGGCGGGGTGATGTTGCTAAGAACTGGCAGCCATGGAACCGGGGTGGAATGGATGGTTCCAGAAATTATTCTCATGGAGGAATATAATTTGGAATCGACCAAGTGGACATGGGGGCTATAGAACCATACTGGGACACAGTATTCTGCAGTGGAATAGCATAATGCCAGAGATGATGATCGTAGTGTGGAAGCGCTCACGCCCCATGAGGAGCTGGCCAGTCTTGCAATGATGTGATTCCTCGCGCCCACCTTTGCTGCAGTTTTTATGAGATGTTTGTGAAGTGACAGAGTGCGATCGAGAGTAACACCAAGATAGACTGGCTGGGCTTCATGCCGGATTCTCGTATCGCCAAGCTGCACATTAAGCTCACGCGAGGCCGAGGCATGGTGTAGATGGAAAACAGATGATACCGTTTTTGCAGTGCTAGGGATTAATCGCCATTTTTTACAGTCATCAGATATCAGAGACATGTCTTTCGTGTTTCCTCGAGGATGTCGAACTTGGATGCCTGAGTTGCACAGCAGATGTCATCGGCGTAGATGAACTTCCTTGAAGAAGTTTCTGGGAGGTCATTGATGTAAATATTAAATAGCGTAGGAGCCAGAACAGAGCCCTGGGGGAGGCCACTCGAGACAAGTCTCCTTCTGCTAGACTTGTCACCCAGATGCACCCGGAATCTTCTGTTTTGGAGAAGAAACGATATAGTGTTGGCCACCCATGGAGGCAGGCATCTTGAGATCTTGACTAGGAGACCACAGTGCCAGACCGTGTCATAGGCTGCTGTGAGATCAACAAAGACAGCACCCGTCTTTAAATTCTTCTGGAATCCATTTTCAATGTAAGTTGAGAGGGCCAGGGCTTGTTCGCAGGTAGATCTTCCTGGGCGGAAACCAGCTTGGGCAGGTGATAGGAATTTCTCTGTAAGATGAGAAATACGTGACAGAAGCAGCCTCTCAAGGAGTTTGTAACACACGGAGAGGAGAGAAATTGGTCTTTAGCTGGCGGCCAGTGTTGGGTCTTTCTTTGGTTTCAAAACTGCTATAATCTTCGTATGACGCCAAACTTTGGGCATAGACTCAGATTCCAAGATGTAGGACAGGAATGAAGCGAGCCACTTCTTTGCCGCGGGGCCCAGGTTAAGAATGAGTTCTGGGGTGATGTTATCATAGCCAGCAGCTGTTCCCGGTTTAACCCTCTTCAAAGTGTCTTCCAGTTCAGACAGTGTAAAGGGAGAGAGTTTTGGAGATGGACAAGATAACGGAAGTGGGATGACCACTCATGGGAAATTTCTCTTTTCCAGACTGGGTCGATCTTAGCACGTCCGTCCAACTTGAGTTAGGTGACTGGCCACTGAGTTTGGAGATACGGGAGGATGGGAGACGGGAGGGGGTTGGCTACCGGCACCCAGACTGTGAAGAAGCTTCCAGGCCTTCCTACTTGAGTGGGTGAAGTTCAGACTTTCCGTGAGTTGTTGCCAGCGGGCTTGGCGTGCTGCATCCAGGGAGGCAATGAGATGGTCGGCCACATCTGGGTCGCCAGACTCATCATACTGCTTTAGTAGTTGCTCGCATTCAGCATCAAGACAAGGCGTATAGTTAGCACGTCTCCCACGAGGAATGGCTTGGGAAGCTGCTTTGAAGATGGCTTGGCGGAAGCGCCTGTAGGAATCTTCAGAGGGGACAGAGTTAATTGGAATTGCAGGAATAGATTTGTTGGTAAGATCACTGAACAGACGCCAGTTTGCTTTCCGAAAGTTCCATCTTAGTTTCTCCGAGCACAGAATCAGTGGGAGCTGGAGACCAATGTGGATGACAGCTGGGCGGTAATGACTGTGCGGGAAGATCTTGAGAACTTGTCTCGTAGCGGGAAAGTCTTGGCCGTTGACTGTGCTAATCCAGCACAGGTCGGGTGACGAGTCTTTATTCCTGAATGTGGTGTCATGGTGTCTCTCCTATCTAGCTGTTTTTTGTTTTTATTTATTTATTTTTTAAACCAGAGCATGACTCAACGCTGGTTTATGGTGGTTTCAGGGATTGACTGAACCTGGGACTTTGGAGCCTCAGGCAGGAGAGTCTCTTTGCATAACCATTATGCTGTCCACCCCCACCCTCTCCTGTCTATCACTTCTCTCTTCCTCTCTCTCCTTCCCCTGGGAAAAAGAATGAAGTTTGGAGGAGAGGCAGCTCAGTGTTGCTACCTAACATGCGTGGCATTTGGGTTCACCCCCTGGCTCCCTATTTAGAGAAAAGGGGGGATGCTTAGTTACAGCTGAATTTTAGGTTAAGTGGCAAATAATCATAAGACATTTATTTAAAAAAATGTCAGTTGTATCTGATACTCCGGGTTTCCTGCTTTCTTTTTGTAAAGACTTAGAGAAGGGGGCTGGAACTAGGACATCAGTCTCGCACATGTAATGCTGGGGGTTGAACTTGAGACCTCATGCTTGAGAGTACAACTTTACCCACCGTGCCACCCTCCAGGCCACCCTGTGTTTTTTTCTTATTCAGTCTGATCATTTTGGTGAGGCCTGGACAGCTAGTGGCTGGAATCTCTTGGGATTCTTTTACTCACGTGTCTGGTCTTGATTCTGGCTGTCAGCTGGCATCCCAGCTGGGCTGCGTGACAGAGCCGACCCCCACATGGCCTCTCCATGTGGCCTGGGCACCCGGCAGCCTTGGGACAGTCAGACTTCTGACATGGAGTCTCAGCAAGCGTCTCAACAAATGTGGCATTGGTCTTGTAACCTTGGAAGTCTCACAGTGTCACTTTACTGCCTTCTCAGGTATAAACAAGTCCACTCAGATTCTGGGCAGGGATGGAGGCTACGTCTCATGTGGAGTAAGAAACTGCTGAGATTCCGGTGGCGAATGGTCTGCTGCAGATGTGCTGCTGGGCCCGTAGTGCTGAGGACAGAAGAGCACACATGCCCTGTGCCCACTATGGGGGGAGGATCTCCTCTCTGGTATCAGGAACTTGGGAAAGCAACTACCCTTGTGGGCGAGGCAGTGTCTGGGAGGGACACTGGCCTGGGGGTCTTATTTGTGTCTTTCTCCTGGAGCTGGGATTGGGGAGGGCGGTGTGTATTGTAAGGCACCCCACCCAGCTGTGTGCTTACGCTTTGCATGCTTCTCAGTGTCTGCCGTGACATCTGTCCGAGTTGGTGCATAGGGATGCGCTAAGTTTAACCACACACATCACAGCCCTCAAGGGAGCACAGGTGGAAAGTGACAGGATGGGGGGGGCACAGGGGAGGGCAGCCAGGGTGATTGGATGGGCTGCATCCACAGGGTGAGGGTGAGACCAGGGCATAGCAGGGAGCTGGTTGCTTGTCTCTGGCCTCCACAAGCTCCCGTTTGTCCTTGTTCTTCGTCCTGCGTGTGCTCTGCTCTAGCCTGGTGGCATCCAGTCAGTCCTACCTGAGCCCTGTGCTCAGGAGGAAAGAAGCTGTCAGGCAGCTGTGAACAAAGTTGTGTGTGTGTGTGTGTGTGTGTGTGTGTGTGTGTGCTGGGAAGTAATGCATTGGGTTCAGCACACACAGTATGAAGCACAAGAGCATAAGGACCCACTCGAGGATCCCGGTTCGAGCCCCCAGCTTCCCACCTGTGTGTGTGGGGGGGTGTCACTTAGCAAGCAGTGAAGCAGGTCTGCAAGTATCTATCCCTCTCTCTCCCCTCTCTATCTTCCCTTCCTCTCTCCATTTCTCTCTGTCCTATCCAATAAAATGGAAAATGGCTGCCAAGCCCCAGTGATAACCCTGGAGGCAAAACAAAACAAAACAAACAGGGGAGGGGCAGCCTGTCTCTGAAAGACTGCTTCCAGGACCTCTCTCTTTTTTTTAAATGTACTTATTTATTTATTCCCTTTTGTTGCCCTTACTGTTTTATTGTTGCTGTTATTGATGTCGTCATTGTTGGATAGGACAGAGAGAAATGGAGAGAGGAGGGGAAGACAGAGAGGGGGAGAGAAAGACAGACACCTGCAGACCTGCTTCACCACCTGTGAAGTGACCCTCCTGCAGGTGGGGGGCCGGGGGCTCAAACCGGGATCCTTACACCGGTCCTTGTGCTTTGCGCCACCTGCGCTTAAGCCACTGTGCTAGTGCCCGACTCCCTGGCCCTCTCATTTCTGCCCAAATCTGTCCGGCTCCCAGCCAGGTCCACATGGGGGGGGCCCTGCCAAGCCAGGGTGCCGGGCCTGACGCCAGGTTCCCTCCTCCCTCCTTGACTGTACCCCCTCAAGGCAAAGAAGGAACAAAGTTACAGGGAGGCAATGCCGTGAGTCTGACGTGGAGACGGGAGCTCAGGTTCTGGGGTCAGAGGCCCCACTTCAAAGCCAGGCTTTTAGTGCTCTCTGAACCTCGGCAGGTAGCTTAGCCGGATAACAGGGGAGCATCTTCCTCTTCAGAGAGCAGCTGAGAGTAAATTGCAACCATTAGTCCCTCTCCCCAGGTTTGCTGAGTGTCTCTTCATTAGAGTCCAGTGGCGATCAGCGTATCTGTAAGAAGAGATGGGAATAGTAGGCTAGGAGGGAGACAGGAAAACCAAGGCCATCACGGCTGCTTTACAGAGCTCTGTAAACCAACAAGTGGAGTAAAACCAGTCAGATGAGGGGTAGAAGCAGAAGAAGGGACTAGGGGACTTAGGTGGTGAGGAGGCCGAGACAGAGGCCGAGGAGGGACTGACACAGTGCCCTAAACCCGGCTCTCCTGGAGGGCATGTGTCAGGACCATGGAGTCAGCACCGTTGTCCAGTGTAGCCACCAGAGGGAGGAGCTGCTTCACACAGCGACTCCTTGGCAGCCACTGCAGCAGGGATACCGCCTCTGGGAAGCACAGGGAGGGCTGGCCGGAGAGGCTGGCAGAGGGTGTGGCGATGGCTCTCTGACAGCTCTAAGGAAACGACAGCCTCTCACGGCCTGAGCCACTGCCCTGAGCCACCGCCCACCACACAGCAGGCCAAAGGGACATTGCAGGTGGCCCCAGGGCTTTCCTTTCTCAATATGCTGCCTCCGAGTGTAACCCAAGAGCAGGGCAGGCCTAGCAGCCGGCCGCATGTGATGATTTATCTTGTCTCTGAGATTCACGTCCTGCTGCCTCCAGCTCCTAACTGAGCTGTAGCTGCTCAAGCTGGCATGGGAGCCTGGCCGGCTGAAACCCGGGACCCACAGACAGCATGGGGTGGGGGTGGGGCCAGGGCTTCCTCTACGGATAGCTGCTGCCTCCCAAGGGGCAGGAATCCTGACACTCTCGAGCCTCCAGCCTGTGATCTGAGTCAAGCCGCAGGTTCTCATCTCTAAAATGGGAACAAGTATATGAGCAGCAGCCTTCTCACAGGCTGGGTAGGTTGGTGTGAAGTCCAGAGGCTGGACGCAGCAGGCAGTGCTGACTAATCTGAAGTGGTGCAGAGTACGGAGAGGAAGGTGCCGTTCCCCCTCCTGTCTCTGTCCCCTGTTGGTATGCATGAGACCTCTTCTGTTTCATTTGGTTTAAATCCCCCCTGCTTAACACTATTCTATTTACATAACCACTTCATTCTATTTACATAACCACTGTTAACAAGTTCCACCCTCCCTCCAGGGCATTTGTGGTTCAGTGATAGGATTCTCGCCTAATCTGCCCCCTCTTTGTCACACTCTGATTTTCACCAGTCACTTTTCTCTCCACCCTCTCTATGTCACATCCTGTTTCCACCTTACTTGGCAAGTATATATAAAGACAGCATTGTGAGTTTTACAGTACTGTACTTTGAGTTTAACTTAGCTCGTCTTAGATTGTGCTGTGTCCTGCATGAATAAAGAGATACTGCCTACAGCTCAACCATGAGTCCCTGGTCGTCTGTTACCCGCCCTTGAAGCCAGCCCGGCGAAAACAACATAACCTGTCGAAAACAACAGTCCCCAGGCTCCTGTAGTCCTGGAGGGGTGGACACACACAGAGACACACACACACAGACACACACACACAGAGAGACACACACACAGACACACACACAGACACACACACACTCACACACATAGACAGACAGACACACACACACAGAGACACACACACAGATACACATAGACACATACAGACACACACACACAGACAGACAGACACACACACACTCACACACACACCCTTTGGAAAATAATTAAAAGCAAATGCTTCTGCCAACACAGGCCAAAAAAGAAAAAGCATTGCCACCGCGTGAGCAAGCAGCCGGCTAAGGTGACCGCAGTGATGGAGGGAAGCTCACACTTCAGTGGCCTGGCAGGTGCGGCGCACGGCTCAGGTGCCGGAGGGCTTCTGCCAAAGAGAAGATGGAACTGCTGTCTTCTGTTCACAGGCAGGAAGTTGCATCTTGGGGCCTGGGATCTAGACAAGAGGGGGGCATGTTATTTTCATCAGACAGAGGGCTATTTGGTCTTTTAAAAAAGCCAGACTAGGAATGCCAAACTGGCAAAGGCACATATTGTCTTTTTTTAAAACTATATTATTTACTTACTAATATATTGGAGAAAGACTGAGAGAAACTGAGAGGAGAGGAGGAGGTAGAGAGGGAAAGAGACAGAGAGACACCTGCAGCCCAGCTTCACCACTCGTGAAGCTTTCCCCCTGCAGGTGGGGACCAGGGGCTTGAACTCAGAACTTTATGCACTGTAATACGTGTGCTTAGCCAGGTGTACCATCACTTGGCCCCTACATATTGCTTTTTTAAGAAGTTCTAAACACATCCCAACCAGAGAAAGAGTCATCTGTGCAATCCATACTCTCTAAGGAAATGCTCAGGGGGCTGGGTGTTGGAGAACCTGGTTGGACATCCATGTCACCACACACAAGGACTTGGGTTCAAGCCCTTGTTTCCCACTGGAAGGTGAGGAAGCTTCATGAATGGTGAAGCAGGTCTGCAGGTGTCTTTCTCTCCCCCCCAAATCAATTTCTCTCTGTCCATATCCAATCAGTTAGTAAACAAAACATGGGACTGGGTGGTGGCGCACCTGGTTGAGCGCACATATTACAGTGCACAAGGACCCGGGTTTGAGCCCTCGGTCCCCACCTGCAGAAGGAAAGCTTTGCAAGTGGTGAAGCAGGGCTGCAGGTGTCTCTCTTTCTTTCTCCCTCTCTATCTCCTCCACCCTCTTGATTTCTGTCTCTATCCAATAAATAAAGAGAATAAAAAAATAAAACATTTAAAAGAAAAGAAATGCTCAGTGAGGGTAGAGTCATGGTTTCCTTTTCCTCACCAGAGAAAGCTCGAGCTTCTCTTCAGAGGCTAGCATTTAACGTCACAACACATGCGTCACATAAACCCTCATACACACTCCAGTCCACACGTTCATCACTACACACACACACACACACACCCTTAGGCATGCATTGGTACACACACATACGTGACAAATGCGCTAGACATCATCATTACCTTATAAGATGATTTAAAAGATACATGCATATGCCACACATGCATGCCCAGAAACACACACACACACACACACACACACACACACACACACACACACACACACACACACACACAGTCAACTCCTAGGTGTGACATTTTGATGTTTGGCTTCCTCTCCCTTTGTTGACATCAGCTTATCCATTAGCTACTTGAGAAAGGGGACCACTTCCTGTCTATCGTGTGACACCCCCCACATCTGGCCTCTGTCCTTTGCACCCATATTCTTCCTGATAATCACCCTTCCCCCCTCCCCCCCCACAATACTCAACACTTCCTGGCCACAGAGACCCCTTCTTCAAATGAGTTTTTCAAAGCACAGCAGTAGGAAAAACACAGTGAAAGTCTTTCTTCATGAGTATAGTTTTATTTTCTAAGTTTGGATCCAAAGGGTTTGCTCAATAGAAAGCCAGTCAGTACAAACGATGGGGCCGATGGACACAAGCTGCGTGGGGGTGTGGCGACAGCTGTGGGCCTCTCTCAGCCTCAGCATCCAAATCACTTCCCTCTTGTGTTCTGCTGCTCTGTGTCAGGCAACCCTGCCTCACAGAGACAAGAGCTAGCAGACAGGTCGAGCTGCACAGAGCCTTCCACGAGGTGCTGGGACAGCCTGCAGTGCAAGTGAGAACGGCATTTCAAAATGGAGGCGTTTCAAAATGGAATTGCTGATGACATCTGGCAAGAGGAGGGCAGGGATTCTCACGCTTACTGACAGGTGCAAAAGCACCCAGGACCTCAAATAAACACGGAAGTTCACCCTAGCCTGCTTCCCGGCACATCAACTGAAGGGGCTGGGACCGCAGTATATGAAACACTCGCAAAAACACCTGCTCGGCCTCCCAAAAATCATGAGAGATTCAACTCAAGCACGGAGCTGCTTGGAAAATGCTGACGGTGATGGTGGCGGTGGTGATGGTGGTGGTGGTGATGGTGGTGGTGGTGATGGTGGTGGTGATGGTGGTGATTGTGGTGGTGGTGATGATGGTGGTGGTGACGGTGGTGATGATGGTGGTGGTGATGGTTGTGGTGGTGATGGTGATGGTGGTGGTAATGGTGATGGTGGTGGTGACGGTGGTGGTGATGGTTGTGCTGGTGGTGGTGACGGTGATGGTGATGGTAATGGTGGTGATGGTTGTGTTGGTGGTGGTGATGGTGGTAATGGTGATGGTGGTGATGACGGTGGTGGTGGTGGTGGTAATGGTGATGATGGTGGTGATGGCGGTGGTGACGGTGGTGGTGGTGACGATGGTGGTGGTGATGGTTGTGTTGGTGATGGTGGTGGTGGTGGTGGTGGTGGTGGTGGTGATGGTAATGATGGCTGCTTGAGAATGTTTTGTGTTTTCAGAGCTAACAGGCTCTTTGCTCGGCGTTTTTCTCACTCCTGTCTTACACCTTACAACATGCTTTTTCTTCCCTTTCTGAACAGGAGGAACATAAGGTGTTGGAAAGGTAGTCTGGCCATCCAGGCCTCCTGGAGGCTGGAGGTGAGGCAGCTCCCGCCCACCAGGTGGAGCAGTTGCAGGGCACTGTTAATGGGGCCGGGAGGCAGGGACCTGTGGGGTTGTCTCAACCCTGGCCACCACCAGCCAGCACAGGCCACTCAGAGGAACTGCTCTGTCTTTGTAGGAAAAAAAAAATCTGTTTAAGACCCTGCTCCAGAGAGAGGCATTATGCATTTTAACTCAGATTCCTAGGGTGGCGAAATGCAAATGCATTTGAAGAAAGGGTTTCTGTGGCCAGGAAGTGTTGAGTGGGGTGTGTGTGTGTGTGTGTGTGTGGTGAATATGGGTGCAAAAGACAGAGGCCAGATGTGTGTCACATGAGGGACAGGAAGTGGTCCCCTTTCTCAAGTGGCTAATGGATAAGCTGATGTCAGCAAAGGGAGAGGAAGCCAGTCACACATGGTTACCCCAGAATCCATCCAGGTGCCAGGCACATGTGGGTAGTTGGGGCACAATGGTAAAGTGACAGGCATGGCCCCTGGTCTCCTAGAGTCTCGCTGACTTGGGTACAGTCTTTCAGGTCCAAGTGACCCCTCCTTCATGGTGGCTGAAGTAGGGTCGTAAGTAGCATGTTTCTGTGGCCCTATCGCCCCGACCTGGGCTAACAGCTGGAAACCAGGACACAGTCATCACAACTCAGCTCAGCCCTGGGAAAGAGCTGTCACAACCTGGGGCTGCCCTCACCCTGAAACTTCTAGGGAATTTTCTGACCACTCCTGCTTAGGATATTTTGTGTACAAGTATATTCTTAAGAAGGGCTGGAAAGATAGCATAATGGTTATGCAAAAGGCTTTCATGCCTGAGACTCTTAAATCCCCAGCACTACCAGAAGCCAGAGCTAAGCAGCGCTTTGGTCTCTCTCTGTTTCTTTCTCTCTGTATCTCTAATGAAAAGAAAATAGATAAAAATAAATATTAAGGGGAGTCGGGCGGTAGCACAGCGGGTTAAGCGCAGGTGGCACAAAGCCCAAGGACCGGCGTAAGGATCCCGGTTCGAGCCCCCGGCTCCCCACCTGCAGGGGAGTCGCTTCACAGGCGGTGAAGCAGGTCTGCAGGTGTCTATCTTTCTCTCCCCCACTCTGTCTTCCCCTCCTCTCTCCATTTCTCTCTGTCCTATCCAACAACGACGACATCAATCATAACTACAACAATAAAACAACAAGGGTAACAAAAGGGAATAAATAATAAATAAAAAACATATAAAAATAAATATGAAGAAAGAAGCCATAGGGGAGCGGCTTAAAATGTACCCTGGAAAGCCACCAGACTTCTGGAAGTACAGATCAAATTAGGATGGAAGACTTTCCCACGTGTTGCTTCAATAGTGTCCCTAAACTGGTATTTCAGGGGTGGTTATTCCTATTATGCTCAGCTGTGGACTAAAGCAAGGTGCGCTATGCTTTGTCTCCAGACCGCGGGGAGAGGCACTGCAGAGGCTGGGGTCCCAGGGACCAACCAAGGGGAGCTGCTTTTTCCTTCCTCTGTCTCTGGACAGAGTCAGGTCAGTGGCTCTCAGCCAGACCCTGGGCAGAAGGTCGTGTGTGCCTGAGGGTTGGCTAAGGGTGGCAGGGCAGAGTCCAGTTCAGGGCACTCTGCTCCAACCCCAGAGCAGACCCCGGCTTTGGAAACCGTCATCTCTGCCACGGACACAGACTCCACCCAGGTGGGTGGGCTGGAAGGACCTTGTGGTCCATTGCCAGCCTGTTTCAGTGGAATGAGAAAAAAGATAGCGTATGTGTTGTGGTTCATACCTGAGCAGGAAGAGACTTCCCCAGCTCAGAGGCGAGACTCCAGATCCCATCTCTTAGGTGTTGGCAATTTAACACAACTTCCTCTTCCAGACTGGCAGTGAAGCCTGTGGCCCAGGCAATCTGCACCACTGGGTGCAGGACCCTTCAGGACCTCTCTCTCTCTCTCTATTTTATTTAAAAATGCTTTATTTGATATATATATATATATATATATATATATATATATATATATTATTTGATGGGACAGAGAGACATTAAGGGACAGGATGGGGGAGAGAGACACCAGCAGCTCTACTTCACCATTAATGAAGCCTCCCCGCGAAGGTGGAGAACTCGGGGCTTGAACCCTGGCCCTTGCACTTGGTAGCATGTGCACTTAGCCAGCTGCGCCACCATCAGACCCCCGTTTTCTTAATTTAAACTTTCTGTTGCCACTGGTATTATCATAAGGGGCAAAGTGTTCGCACGAAGAATCTTCTGCTCTTGGTGACCTTTACTTTCTGGCTTCTTTTCCTTCTCTTTCTTCGTCTTTTTAATACTTGATAGGACAGAGAGAAATTGAGAGGGGAAGGGAAGATCGAGACAGAGAGATAAAGATATATAGAGACATCTGCAGCACTGCTTCAGCACTTCTGAAGCTTCCCCCATGCAGGTCACAAAGGGGGGCTGGAACTCAGGTTCTCTGCTACAGTGATATGTGTGCTCTACCAGGCACACCACTGCCCTGCCCCAGCCCTGCCCCAGCCCTGCCCCTGACCTGCCCTGTCCCTGCCTTGACCTACCCCTGCCCTGCCCTGACTTGCCCCTGCCCTGACCTGCCCTTGCCCCGCCCCTGCCCCGCCCCTGCCCTATCCCTGCCCTGCCTTGTCCCAGCCCTTCCCCTGCCCCGCCCCTGCCTTGATCTACCCCTGCCCTGCCCTGACTTGCCCCTGCCCTCCTCTGCCCTTGCCCCACCCCTGCCTTGCCCCACGGGACTAATTCTTCCTCATCACAGCCTGGTGCTGTTACCAGCAGTCTGAAGTCTCTCCATTCCCTGCACCTGCCCTGCTCTGTGCTTCGACCACGTCTGGCCTTGCAGTGCCTTGTCCCCAGCAGCCAGCTGGAGGTTCCCAGGGCTGACTGCATGTGTCCCCTCACCACACTCAGCCCTCGCTGCTCTGCGGCCACTAAACCCCGTCACCCCACTGCCACCTTCATAGACATGCTGGGAGATGCCAGGGCAGCGCCTGACTCAGTGCTCATTGCTGTCTTCCACCAGATCCGAAGGTGGGGGGATGAGGTCCCGGGGGTTCAACCGGGCCACCAGGCAGACATCGTAGCTGTCGTGCATGAGGACATCGACGGCGATGACATTCCACTGGTTTTCCCAGGGGTCCAGCTCCAGGATTTCTTTGGAGATAACCTCATGGCGATCTGAAGAAGAGCAGAGCAGGGAGAGAAAACATCACGGAGGCAGCACATACAGAGGCCATCATCCCTGCTCTGGGTAACCCCTCCCAGAGGCACTGTGTGCCCCACATGGACCCACAAACAGCGGGAGAAAGTTGTCGTAGAGAAGAGGCAGTGTTCCTGGCATTTAAGGAGTTAAGAGAGGCCAAGTTCCAACTCACCTTCAAAAACTGTTCAAGGGCTTGCAGAGGGTGCCCGCCAGGTGGGGTGCATACCTTGCCATGTGTGTGGCCCAGGTCTAAGCCCTGGCACTGTGTGGGAGCTGCTATAGCACTGAGCGAGAATGGTGCTGTGGTGTCTTCTCCCTCTGTCTGTCTCTCTGTCTGAGTGAAAACGTGGCCCAGAGGACTGAAATAACACCAGATGGATCTGGGTCCCAGTTATGTAACAAAAAATAAAACTACGTATCTTAATGTATAGTTTGTTATACATTACTATATATTCATCTATGTTAATAACGTGACATAGACACACAATATAAGATGCGTGTGCGCACAGATCTTCAAGACATACTGACAGGCTCTGCTGCTGCCGAAAGCTGAAAGACTGTCCCAGTTGTCCCAATGCTACACTAATGATTTATTTTTTTATTTTTTAATTTTTTTTCCTCCAGGGTTATTGCTGGGCTTGGTGCCTGCACCATGAATCCACCGCTCCTGGAGGCCATTTTCCCCCCTTTTTGTTGCCCTAGTTGTTGCAGCCTTGTTGCGGTTATTATTGCCATTGTTGACGTTGCTTTATTGTTGGATAGGACAGAGAGAAATGGAGAGAGGAGGGGAAGACAGAGAGAGAGGGGAGAAAAAGATAGACACCTGCAGACCTGCTTCACCGCCTGTGAAGCGACTCCCCTGCAGGTGGGGAGCCGGGGGCTCGAACCGGGATCCTTCCTCCGATCTTTGGGCTTCGCATCATGTGTGCTTGAAACCATCCTTTTTCACACCTATGGAAGAAGGCACAGCCGGAATCCTGAGAGCTGGTGCAAGTCATTGACCTGTGTCAGCTTGTGTTTCCTTAACTGCAGAGACAGATGGTAGCACACAGGCTGCCTGATCCTTAGAGGAAGCAGGGTGCTCACTCTAACTGGTTCACACAGAAAGTTTAGCAAAGGGTCTGTGGCAAGGTGGGGGTAAGGGAGACCCACAAGGGTGGATGGCACCCTGAGCCGGGACTAACGGCTAGCAGGGCCTTTGGCTACTGCTGGACGTGAAAGGCAGCAGGGGAAGAAGGGATGGACACTGGGACTTGGCACAGCACTTCTCCACACCCCCGTCAGGAGTGGCAGGGAGAACAGACACCTGGCCCTGCTCTCCCCTCCTGCTGGCTGAACCTGACCAGACGTCAGAGAGCAAAGGGGTCCACGGATGCTGCACCTGCAGGTCGGCCTCGCAGGACACAGAAGGAGGGAAGAGGGACCAGGAAGAATGAGAAGGGACAGGTGGAAGCGTTCTGGCCCAGACGTCTATTTCACAATTTGATTAGATGAGATAATGTCTGGAGGGACTTTAAAAACAAACCATGTATGAATATCACCATCTTCTCTAGAAATTGCTAATCTGTTTACGTGAAGGGGAAATGACCAAATTAGTGCTACAGAAACGAACATGCTATTCAGCAAGGGAGACAGCTTCACCAGGCCTCCTGAGTGACCCAGGACTTGCACCCGGGGAGCAGCAGACTGGCCCAAAGTCTTGTCTGTCATCTCCCAACTTCTGCACACATTTGAGGGCATTCTGGGTGCCCTGCACAGAGAGTCACCTCCAACAGGACTCGCACAGCAAGGGCATGGTGACTGGCATTTGTGCCTACTTATTTCTGTGAGTTGGGGTTTTGGAAATACTATCATCCTTTGTGGTCTAGATACACAATGGAATACTACTCAGCTATTAAAAATGGTGACTTCACTGTTTTCAGCCCATCTTGGATGGAGCCTGAAGAAATCATGTTAAGTGAAGCAAGTCAGAAACAGAAGGATGAATATGAGAAAGAGAGGCAGAGAGATACCTGCAGCACTGCTTCACCACTCGTGATGCTTTCCCCCTGCTGGTGGGAATGGGGGCTTGATCTGGGTCCTTGTGCAGGGTAATACATGCATTTAACCAGGTGTGTCACCACCGCCCCCTGGTTTAATTTCCTTTTCTTTTTCTCCTCCTTTTTTCACTTTTATTTTTATTTTTAATATTTATTTATTTACCAGGTCATAGCTCAGCTCCGACTTATGGTGGTGGTGACTGAACTTGGTACTCTGCAGCCTCAGGCTTGAAAGTCTTTTTTGCATAGCCATTATGCTATCCAGCCCCATCCTCAGCCCCACCTCCACTCCCACCCGCACCCACCGTCTAATTTTCATCTTTGAATTTAGACTCTCAGAAAAAGTAGGTCCAGAGACATAGCTCATTGGGTAGGGTGCCTGCAGTGCCACTGGAGGAAGTCCCAGTGCTGTGGTGTCTCTCCTTTCTCTTTCTATCTAAAAAAGTGGCCCAGAATTATGCAATTGAGTCTGTGCAAGGCCTTGGTTCCACAACAAAAAGGACATGAAAACTCAGGTTTTATTTAGTCCCCTGTGGAATTGTATATTTCATTTTATTTATTTTATTTTTAAAATAATTATTTAATTATTCCCTTTTGTTGCTCTTATTGTTTTATTGTTGTAGTTATTATTGTTGTTGTTATTGGTGTTGTTGTTAGATAGGGCAGAGAGAAGTGGAGAGAGGAAGGGAAGACAGAGAGAGGGAGAGAAAGATAGACACCTGCAGACCTGTTTCACCACCTGTGAAGCGACTCCCCTGCAGGTGGGGAGCCGGGAGGCTCGAACCGGGATCCTTATACCAGTCCTTGTGCTTTGCGCCACCAGCATTTAACCCGCTGCGCTACCGCCCGACTCTCTTTTATTTTATTTTTACTTGCTCTTTAGTGAAATGCTACCTTGCCACTTTATCTGTTGTAGGAATACTACTAAGGATTTTCCCCAATACCCTGTATGAGGCCATGGGAGAAATTTTCCTTATGCTTAAGAGATATAAATCCACCTTCTCTGCAGTGGTTTGGTCTCTTCCCCGCCCCCCCAGGACACCAAACGCCTACAGCCAGCCAGCCTCTTCCCCTCTCCACTCTGGCCTCTACCGAGAACTGAGAGACACTGCGGGCCACGTGCAGTCAGAGCGCCAGAGCTGTGGGCTCATTGGTGCAGCAACCTTGCCTCTGCCTCACTTGGTTTCATTTCCTATGTTCTCTTTCATTCCACCTGATTTTTCCCTTTATTCTTATTTGACAGGACTGAGAAAAAGTGAGAAAGGAGGGGGAGATGGGAGTGTGGAGAGAGCGAGCCTGGCCCCTGTTGATTTGTTTCCTAACTTCCTCAGAACGCTGTGAGTGTCTCTACACCTCATCTCCAATTCCACTTCATTGTGAAGATCATGAAGTGAGTAAGTCCTCCCAGGTTAAGCTGCCTTGTCCTCGGGTGTGTTTGGGGGGTGGGAGGCGGGGGGTGTCTCTAGTGGTAAGAGTCCCCTGTCAGTGAAAGGGGTGGTTTAATGTCGCTTGATTTGAACAAGAAGAAGGGCATGAGTGTCACAAACAGGCATGACAGCAACCGAAGGCTTCACCCAGCAGAGGAAGCCAGTGGCCCATTCAAGTAGGGTCCCAAACGAGCGGCTGAGATCAGATTTAGTAAGTTTTCAGCCACCCCCCCCCCCAAATATGTTCTCTTTACTCACACTCCTCCCTCTCTCCTGGGATTTAATGCCATGAATCTTACACCATTTATGCATTTGTTTACTGTTTACTAAAATACTACTCAGTTTTGGCTTATGGTGGTACAGGGGATTGAACCTGGGACCTGTTGATCCCTCAGGCATGAAAGTCATTTGCATTACCATTATGCTATCTCCCTGACTCTAAATCATACACCGTTTAATATTGTCCTGTATATCTTTAAAAACTCTGTTCGCTTTAAATTCTTTCACCTTGTTCCTCAGATTGGATACTTTTCATTAATCTGTCTTCAAATATAGTCACCCTTTCTTTCATTTTCATTGTAATATTGAACCTATTCAATAATTCCATAGCTATTTTATTTTTCAGCTCAAACGTTTTTATTTGGTTATTTAAAAGTAATTTCTATTTCTTTACTACAGTTTTTTTAAAATCCTTCCTTCCTTCCTTTCTTTCTTTCTTTCTTTCTTTCTTTCTTTCTTTCTTTCTTTCTTTCACTACAGGGTTATCACTGGGACTTGGCGCCTGCACAAAGACTCTGCTACTGCAAGTCATTTTCTTTCCCTCCCTCCATTCTTTCCTCCCTCCCTCCTTCCTCCCTTCCTTCCTTCCTCCCTCCCTTCCTTCCTTCCTTTATTTATTTTTGATAGAGAATGAGAAAGACGGGAGGGAGGGAGAGAGAGAGAGAGAGAGATGGAGAGATACCTGTAGCACTGCTTTACCACTTGTGAAGCTTCCCCTCTGTGGTGGGGTCCGAAGGCTTGAAACTGGGTCCCTGAGCACAGTCCTTGTGCACTCTACCTAGTGCACTACTATCTTGATATACTTCTCAAAAACAGCCACTTACTTTTTGGATACACCATTATGACTGCTTTATTTTTTATTTTAAAAGAAATTTATTTATGAGAGAGAGAGAGAGAAGGGAGGAGAGAGAGAGAGAGAGAGAGAGGGATGGAGTCTACATGTGCTGGAGCAGTGCTTTGGCTTGTGTGGTACCTGAATTCAGAGCCCGGGCTTGCAGGTCCTGTGCTGTACTGATGCAGGTCACTCTAATGTCTGCTTTAAGGTGTCTGTAGTTACGTAAAAGGCAGTGCTCTCTGGATCTGAGATCCATTGACTGACTTGCATTCACCCTTGCAAGATGTCTGTATTTTCTCAGTGTGTGAAATAATCGAGATTCTCTATCAGGCTTATTGAATGTTACACAAGACAGAAGGATGCTTGTGGCAGTGCTGAGGTTGTGAATGTTATCGGTCTTTTAATTCTGTGAACTTGTAGGCGTGGCTATTTTTTCTTCTTGCACTGAGGGGAAGGATAAGCTGAAAATGCTGTACTCCATCTATCTATGTCTGTATTACTTACCCCATCTGTACATATTCTCAAGATTCAATTGTCTCCACAATAAACAAAAAACGAAATTAGAACTGGATTAGTTGGCCCTTTCTCTTCTCTTTCTCTGTAACTAAAAATTATCTTTATGGGGGCCGGGCTGTAGCGCAGCAGGTTAAGCGCAGGTGGCGCAAAGCCCAAGGACCGGCTCAAGGATCCTAAATCGAGCCCCGGCTCCCCACCGGCAGGCGGGTCACTTCACAGGCGGTGAAGCAGGTCTGCAGGTGTCTTATCTTTCTCTCCCCTCTCTGTCTTCCCCTCCTCTCTTGATTCCTTTCTGTCCTATCCAACAACAACAGCAATTTCAACAAGGGCAACAAAATGGGAAAAAAAATGGCCCCCAGGAGCAGTGGATTTGTAGTGCAGGCACCCAGCCCCAGCAATAACCCCGGAGGCAAAAAAAAAAAATCTTTCTTTATTTATTGGATAGAAACAGTAAGAAATCAAGAGGGAAGGGAGAGATAAAAAAGAAGAGAGACAGAGAGACAGCTGCAGCCCTGCTTTACCATTCGCAGTTTTTCCCACTGCAGGTGGGGACAAGGGTTTGAACCTGGGTCTCTGCACACTGTTATGAGTGCACTTAACCAGGTGCGCCCCCACCTCCTGGCCCCCAGCCCTTCTCTCCTCGTCTCCTCCCCGTGCAGAATGTTTGCTGGCTTCTCTTAATACCCAGCTCTCTCTGGGATTTGTGAGTTGGCTGTCTACACTCAAGCCTCAGCACCATTTCCTTTGTCCTTATACTCTTTTCTGGACAACTGCTTTTGCCCGCCCACTGTGGCCACTCTTTCTGTCATCATGCCATGCTCTCTGCACAGACAGAGGCCCTTGACCTTCCTGTGCTGTGTCATTTGTGCAGTTAACGCCTGCCGCATTTGTTACAGACAGTTGGGTGATTTTTAAAAATAGTCACCTTGTTGGTGTGAGGCCATTCACGTGGAGAGAAGTGCCCACTCCGACCTAACTGTAACTGAGTGTTCTAGTCTGTTCTCAAACCAGGGAGATAGTCCAAAGAGCTGTTGAGGAATTGTGTTAGCCAACTGCAAAGCACAGAGTTCTTATGGCATAGACATATGACAGAATGTCACACAGCTACCGGAATGAGCAAGATAATAACATGATGTAGTTAAGTGAAGAAAGCAAACTGCGTTGGAGGATGGGCCCACTGTCCCGGAAAGTCCAGGCCATTGTTTCCATGAGATCCAAGTGAGTTGACCCCCAACTCTCCCTACAGGTTCAGAGAAGGGCTGGTTCCTCCAGGTCTGTGGAATTTATGACGGCTGGACCAATCAGACATGGGCACCTTTTTACACATGCCACATCCCCCCTTTCCTTCTTTAATTAAAAGCCATGGATTACTGTGTTAACTTTAAAACTCCAGCAAACATTGTTCATCTTGTCCCCTCTCTTACTACTCTAAAGTGTCTGCAATGTACTTCCAGAAAAATGTACATTGTAAAGCTTATGATCAAACAGTCTGTCGGTAAAAATGTAACTGGATTGTCTTGCTCTGTGTTTGGGTTAATGGAGACCCCAAACCTTCCCCCACCCCGCTGGGGGCTCGAACATGGATCTTTACTCCTGTCCTTGTGCTTCATGCCATGTGCGCTTAACCTGCTGTGCTACCGCCCGGCCCCTCTGAACTGTATAATTTTAATAGTTCTCTCCACACATTGCTTGTTAAGTTGCAAGGTCCAAACAGTAACTAGACAGCGGTGGACTCTGACAATAGCTGGATCAGGAAAGAAAATTAACATTGTCAATTGGAGCAGATGGGCAGTTTGCCACTAGGTGTGATGCCAAGAGCAGGACATAGCAGTCATGTTATATTCCAGCCAGGAAAACAAAACATGTGTTTAAATTCCCAGGAGGGGTCAAAAGGGGATGAGTTCACTCACACCATGGCAAGGTTGAATTATTCTAAAAGTACTGCAAAAGGCAAAAAAGAAGTATATAAACAGATTCCAGATTTAAAGAAACTGAAGAAATAAATCAACAAAATACCATACCCTTGTCCTAATCTGGCATGGAGAAAGAGAGAGAGAGAGAGAAAGACAGAAAGAGAGAGAGAGAGAGAGAGACTGCAAACAATGTTATTAGGTCACCTGACAAAGTAAGAATAGTAAGCATTGAATAAATAAAAGTATTGAATCAGTGTTAAAATTCCTCAAATGATTGGCTGTGCTGTGTCTATGTAAGAGATAGTCTGTTTCTGCACACTCAAGGATTTAGGGCAAAGGACATGATATGTGCAGCTTACTTGCACACAGAGCAAAATCATGTATCTGCACGAATGTGTTCTTACATGTAACCAGAGTGAGGAAACAGTAAATGAAGCAAAGGGTGGGAAGTGTTAGCAGGCGAGTCTTTGTGTCCAGTATACCACTTTTATTTAGCTTTGCAACTTGTTTGTAAGTTTAAAAGTATTTCGAAACAAGCTTGATAAGGATCAGAGTCCCTTAAATTCTCTTCTCTCAGGACTGGGTGATGGCACACCTGGCTGAGCGCACATATTATGGCCCCTGGCCCCCACCTGCAGGGGGGAAGCTTCACGAGCGGTGAAGCAGGGCTGCAGATGTCTCTCTTTCCCTCTCTGTCTCCCCTCCCCTCTCAAGTTCTCTCTGTCTCTATCCAAAATAAATAAAAATAAAATTTTAAAATTTCTATTCTCTCATGTCCCTTGTGATGTTTATATGCAAACTGTGGTGACCAATCACAAGCTTTTCTGTCACCCAAAGTGCAGCCAATAGCAGACGGCTTCAGCCTGCCTTCACTTGCCAGAGGCTGGAGAGCAAACCCTCTCTCATGCTTACAGATCACTGTCAAACCTTTCAGATCAGCAGAGTCTTGTAAAACATATGTACACGTGGATGTTAGCTCAGCACAGAGCATGGGCCCTGAACTGCAATTCTTGAATGTGTTCTAAAAAAAAAAAAAAGATGATGAAAGCAGTGATGATACGGTGAGAAGCTGGTACAAAATGAGACAGTAAGTCGGCTGGAAATATCATATGCTGACTCTGGTCAGAGGCAGCTTTTCAGTGACTAGTAATAATGTTCCTTGTGTAAAGGTGAGTGGTGAGGAGGAGTAGAAGGGACTTCCACTAACACCAGCTGTCAGCGCATGGCCTCCGTGATCACGGTTCCAGAACACGACATCCATTTGCTTTTTCCTGGCCTGGGGATTTTCTCTTAGTTCTAGAGGGATTGGGGAAAAGAGGGATCAGAAGGAAACACGGAGAGGGAAAATACCTCTGACACCTCCTCTTTTGGGAGGGGTGCTCCCAGAGTTCCCAGAGGGCCTGGGCCTCAGTGGCCCACATTATGACTGACAGTTCCTGGTGGCCCTGCCCTGCCCTGCCCATTCTTTCACGTCTCATTCTTCTTCTTCTCTAGGGCTTCTTGAAACTATCTGCATGGGGTGAAGCTTCATAAACAGTGAAGCAGTGCTGCATGTGTCTCTCTCCCTTTCAATGTCTCTCTCTCTATCTAAAATAAATAGAAACACTAAAAATGAAATATGTAGAAAAGGAACTGTTCACCTGCACTCAAACCCTTGTTTCAGTGTCTGCTTCTAGTGAAGCTCAAGGCAGATCTCAGGGCAGATTGCTCTTATTTATCAGAAGCTTGGTTGGAAGAGGAGGCCAGATGTTGTGGAGGGGGAGAAAAGGGCCCAGTGGTGTGGAGCAGGAAGTCAGTGCCTCGGCAGTCAGGACCTGCGCTGATGCGGCAAGGCCACGGGATCTCAGGACAGCATTTCAGCCTGTCAGTTGGAGAACAGTCTCTCCGTGCTGGCCCACACTAGCCCACCCTCAGCAGAGAGAGCAGGGCGCAAGACCAGAGTGGCAGACGGTGCAGAGCATTGCAATTGAGCTGTTTTGCTCCATATCATGGAAAGTCTCCAAGAGGAGCCCAGAGGGCAGAGAAAGAAAGGAACGGCAGACCTGGGCTAAGACATGGCAGAAATAGACGCTCACATGCTCTCACAACAAGCTTTGGAACCCATTATTTCTCCTTCTTTGGAGGGTAGGAAACTGAGCTCAATTCTGGAAACCTCTGTTTGTATAGATTTTCTGATTACATCACCCCTTCTATTGACTATTAAGCATATCCTGTTCTTACAAAAACTATGCTTACTCTAGAGACTCCATTCTTCCCAAAAACAGAATGGTGTATACAACACCTAAGTATATGCTACATGTAAAGCTGGAAACAAGGCAGCAGATCTCTGTTAGCTTATCACAATCTCAGTACAATCTCTCCAGCAGCGACCAAAATCCATGGGGAAAGTAGACAGACCCGTCCTCCTATACAGTCAATAGTCCTAATGTAAGATAGAAGTTGATAGTGCAATGACCACCAAAACTTTCTCTCTCAGTGTTAGGGCAAGATGACCAGAGCTCTCTGAACCCCAATTCCATCAGGACCCAGAGAGAGAAGAGGAAAGAAAGGAAGGACACTCAGAAGTATTAATACGTGTAGGTGTGACTTAGAAAGGAAAAGAAGGCAGGGCCGTAGGAAATGGGCAAAGACGACTACTCAGCTATTAAAAATGGAGAATTAGGGGTCGGGCGGTGGCGCAGCGGAGCGGGTTAAGCACAGGTGGCGCAAAGCGCAAGGACTGGCATAAGGATCCCGGTTCGAGTCCCTGGCCCCCCACCTGCAGGGGAGTCGCTTCACAGGTGGTGAAGCAGGTCTGCAGGTGTCTGTCTTTCTCTCCCTCTCTCTGTCTTCCCCTCCTCTCTCCATTTCTCTCTGTCCTATCCAACAACGAACGACATCAACAACAACAATAATAACCACAACAAGGCTACAACAACAAGGGCAACAAAAGGGGAAAAAATGGCCTCCAGTAGCAGTGGATTCGTGGTGCAGGCACTGAGCCCCAGCAGTAAGCCTGGAGGCAAAAAAAAAAAAATGGTGACTTCACCTTCTTCACCTCATCTTGGATGGAGCTTGAAGGAATCATGTTAAGTAAACTAAGTCAGACAGAGAAGGATGAATATGGGATTATCTTACTCATAGACAGAAGCTGAAAAACAAAATCAGAAGGGAAAACCGAAAGCAGAACTTGGAGCCCCCACACCTATGGACATCTAATCTTTGACAAAGGTGCCCAGACTATTAAATGGGGAAAGCAGAGTCTCTTCAACAAATGGTGTTGGAAACAATGGGTTGAAACATGCAGAAGAATGAAACTGAACCACTATATTTCACCAAATACAAAAGTAAATTCCAAGTGGATCAAGGACTTGGATGTTAGACCAGAAAGTATCAGATACTTAGAGGAAAATATTGGCAGAACTCTTTTCCGCATACATTTTAAAGACATCTTCCATGAAACGAATCCAATTACAAAGACGACTAAGGCAAGTATAAACCTATGGGACTACATCAAATTAAAAAGCTTCTTCACAGCAAAAGAAACCACTACCCAAACCAAGAGACCCCTCACAGAATGGGAGAAGATCTTTACATGCCATACATCAGACAAGAGTTTAATAACCAACATATATAAAGAGCATGCCAAACTCAACAACAAGACAACAAATAACCCCATCCAAAAATGGGGAGAGGACATGGACAGACTATTCACCACAGAAGAGATACAAAAGGCTGAGAAACACATGAAAAAATGCTCCAAGTCTCTGATTGTCAGAGAAATGCAAATAAAGACAACAATGAGATACCATTTCACTCCTGTGAGAATGTCATACATCAGAAAAGGTAACAGCAGCAAATGCTGGAGAGGGTGTGGAGTCAAAGGAACCCTCCTGCACTGCTGGTGGGAATGTCAATTGGTCCAACCTCTGTGGAGAACAGTCTGGAGAACTCTCAGAAGGCTAGGAATGGACCTACCCTATGATCCTGCAATTCCTCTCCTGGGGATATATCCTAAGGAACCCAACACACCCATCCAAAAAGATCTGTGTACACATATGTTGTTGGCAGCACAATTTGTAATAGCCAAAACCTGGAAGCAACCCAGGTGTCCAACAACAGATGAGTGGCTGAGCAAGTTGTGGTCTATATACACAATGGAATACTACTCAGCTGTAAAAAATGGTGACTTCACCGTTTTCAGCCGATCTTGGATGGACCTTGAAAAAATCATGTTGAGTGAAATAAGTCAGAAACGGAAGGATGAATATGGGATGATGTCACTCTCGGGCAGAAGTTGAAAAACAAGATAAGAAAAGAAAACAGAAGTAGAACCTGAAATGGAATTGGCATATCGCACCAAAGTAAAAGACTCTGGGGTGGGTGGGTGGGTGGGTAGAATACAGGTCCAAGAAGGATTCAGAGGACCTAGTGGGGGTTGTATTGTTATATGGGAATCTGGGGAATGTTATGCATGTACAAACTATTGTATTTACTGTTGAAGGTAAAACATTAATTCCCCAATAATGAAAGAAAAGAAAGCAGAACTTGGACTGGAGTTGGTGTCCTGCACCAAAGTAAAAGACTCTGGGGTGGGGGGTGGGGGAGAGTTCAGGTCCTGGAACAGGATGGCAGAGGAGGACCTAGTGGGGCTTAAATTGTTATGTGGAAAACTGAGACATGTTACACATGTACAAATTACTGTATTTTACTGTTGACTGTAAATCATTGATCCCCCAATAAAGAAAATTTTAAAAAGCAATGAAAATGGGAACATATATATTTACAGAAATAATAGTCAACCCCTATCTGTGATCTTGGGAGGGCTACTGCAGCTTCCAGCGGAAGGAATGGGAATGTTGTGGGGTTACACCCTATTGCCTTATCACTCTGTAGATCGATATTAAGTCACTAACACAAATTATGATTTGAGTCAATGTGAAAAAAGAAAAACTTTCTCAAATTAGAGACAGAGAAGTTGAAAGAACAATGCCTGAGTATCTGAATATTCTGCATTTAGATTCAACAATAGTCAGTATTTTCCTATTTCTACTTGAATCTTTCAAAACTTATTCTCAGGGTCGTGAGCCTGCTCACCTGCTGGCGTGCGTGCCTCACTATGTGCGAGGCCTTGGGCTTGAGCCTTGGCACCACATGGAAGCAGCCTGGCAGCAGGTAAAAGTCTATGGGGCGGGGGAGAAAGCATAATGGTCATGCAAAGAGTCTCTTATGTCTGAGCTACCAGAGTCCCAGGTTCAACCACCGTAAATCAGAGCTGAGCAGTGCTCTGGTAAAAAAAATAAAATAAAATAAAGGAATAAAGGAGGGTCTATGGATGGTGAGGTGGTGCTGTGATTTCTCTTCCTTTCTCTCTCTTCTTTCTTTCTCTCTCTCCCCCATCCTCTTTTCTTCTCCTTTCTTTCCCTTCCTTCCTTCCTTCCTTCCTTCCTTCCTTCCTCTCTTTCCTAATTTTTAAAGTTATCTTTATTTCTTTATTGGATAGAAACAGACAGAAATTGAGAGGGGAAGGGGTGATAGGGATAGAAGGGCCTGGTGGTAGCACAGCGGGTTAAGTGCACATGACGCGAAACGCAAGGACCGGCATAAGGATCCCGGTTTGAGCCCCGGCTCCCCACCTGCAGGGGAGTCGCTTCACAGGTGGTGAAGCAGGTCTGCAGGTGTCTGTCTTTCTCTCCCCCTCTCTGTCTTCCTCTCCTCTCTCCATTTCTTTCTATCTAACAACAATGTCCTATCTAACAACAATGACAGCAATAACAACAACAGTAATAAAAATAATTATCAACAACAAGGGCAACAAAAGGGGCAAATGGCCTCCAGGAGCAGTGGATTTGTTGTGCAGGCGCCGAGCCACAGCAATAACCCTGGAGGGAGAGAGACAGAGAAACACCTGCAGCACAGCTTCACCACTCACAAAGCTTTCCCTTTGCAAGTGGGGACCGGGGGTTCAAACCTGGATCCTTGCGCACTGTCACCTGCGTGCTCAACCAGGTGTGCCAGCACCCGGCCTCATCCCTTATCCTTTTTTCTATGTAAAATGCAAAGAATGAAAAGGGTTGAACTTGCAGCATTGACATCTTACCTGTGTAAGAGCCTCCACCCAACCATACAAGAAGACAAGATCAGAGGCAGGGCACTTCAGCCCTGGATACTCAGCGCGCTTCTCCTAAAGTCAGCAGCGCGGGGTTGGGCAGTGGTACTACGCAACGTGGGGTTGGGCAGTGGTCACCATACGCAAAAACCTGGCTTGGAGCCCCTGCTCTTCACCATCAGGGGGACGCTTCACGAGCGGTGAAGCAAGTCTGCGTGTGTCTATCTTTCTCTCTTCCTATCTCCCTCTCCATTCTCAGGTTTTCTCTGTCCTATCTAAATAAAAGAGGGAAAAAATGGCTGCCAGGAGTTGTGGATTTGTGTACTAGCACCGAGACTCACTGATAACCCTGGTGGCAACTACAAAAAAAAAAAAAAAGCAGAATAAAGATATTCCTGTGCATGATACCTGACCTTTCCTACAAAAAGTAATGATCCCATGCCATCAGTCATGTCCCTCCACACCTAGTCTCCCCAGGTGTCTCATCGATGTCTTCCATAGCTATACTTTGCAAACCAGAATCCAATAAACATCACACATTATCTCCGCTTCTCTGTATGTTCAGTCTCTTTTCATTTTAGGATAGTATTTATCTTGGTTTTTCTATTTCCCATGACATTATGGGCCAGGTTTTTTTGTTATTATTGAATATTATTATATAATCCTAAATTATTTACGTATTTCCTCACAGCATTATAATCAGGTTCCAGCAAGGGAGCGCAGCCACCTGTATCCCCTCGACCGAAGACCCGTCTGCCTCTGTTCGGAGAAGGCCGTCCTCTTTGGCTAAGCTGAGTGCACAGCTTGGAGAGGGACTCACATGGAGCAGTGAGGGAGGAAGAGGACACCTGCCTAGCCAGCCAGATAAACCCAAGTGACCAGTGGGGTGACAGGTGTCACAGCTCAGCTCAGCTCGCCCTCACACCTTTAGCTCGTGTGTGTGTGTGTGTGTGTGTGTGTGTGTGTGTGTGTGTGTGTGTGTGTGTGTTTTAAGTTGACCATCTAAAGGCTTAAAGAGATTTAAGTATTTCTCTTACCTAGTTGTTAGGAAATAAGATTCATTTGGCATACTATAGAATTTTTTTTTTTTTCTGGGAGTCGGGCGGTAGCGCAGTGGGTTAAGCTCAGGTGGCTAAAAGTGCAAGGACCAGCATAAGGATCCCAGTTCGAGCCCCCGGCTCCCCACTTGCAGGGGAGTCACTTCACAGGTGGTGAAGCAGGTCTGCAGGTGTCTGTCTTTCTCTCCCCCCCTCTGTCTTCCCCTCCTCTCTCCATTTCTCTCTGTCCTATCCAACAACAACGACATCAACAACAGCAGTAACTTCAGCATTAAAACAAGGACAACAAAAGGGAATACATAAATAAATATTTAAAAACTATATTTTTTTCTTTCTTTTTTGTCACTGGAGGAATTGCTGGGATGAGGCGCCTGCATGACTCCACCACTACTGGCAACATTTTTTTCTTTCTTTTTGATAGAGGATGAGAAACAGAGAGAAAGAGAGGAGAGAAGGAGAGACACCTGCAGCACTGTCCCACTGCTCATGAAACTCCACCACTGCCCAGGTAGGTCAGGGGGCCTGAACCAGGGTCCTCACGCAAGATGATGTGTGTGCACTCCTGAGTGAGTCACCATTCAGCCCTGAATTGCCCCACTGTTGATGGTTGTTACAATGGTGACTGTCCACTTTTTCTGGTGAAAAAAAGTCTACATTCCCTTGTGTGTGGTTTTTTTTTTTTGGTTTTCACTGGACCTTTCTCACTCCAGACCCAGTTTTTCAGACAGAAATACAGACAGAGATAGACAAAGAGAAAGACACCACAGCACTGATGTTTCCTTCAGAGAAGTGGGGGCTGTGCTCAGACCTGGTTCCTGAATATGACAAGCCAAGGACACCACCCGAATGTGCCCTCCACTGCTGATTAGATGACTACATTACGAATCGAAAAATGATCATTTGTGCCTCCCACCCTTCCTTCTGCATTTTTTTTCCAGTTGGCTTTTATTCAGTGCATTTCAGTCAATCACAGTCAAGACTTTTGCTGTTTAAATTATTCCACACATGGTTGGTGATGGCTGACTTCTCTGTCTCGTGACAGGATTCCTGTAAGTCTTTGACAGCTCACTTGCTTTCTGGGGGAGGGGCAAGACTTCTAAGTTCATCTGGTGGTTTCCATGCTCTGAGCCTGGAATCAGCTTTTTCTCTAAGGAGTTTTGCTAAGCAGCTGGCTGAGTCCATTATCCCTCTAATGTAGCGATGGCTTTATTTCGCCTTCGCTGCGCTGCTCTAGGGCTGGGGCCGCAGACATTTATATCTGAGTCTCCGGGGCTCAACACAAGTTGATTACCTAGAAGGTATTCAATAAAGGGAGCCACAGCCACCAGCCAGAACACTTGCACCACTCCTCCACTGCGAATGAGTGTTAGAGAAATTTCAAGAGCTTTTCAGGTTCATATCTGAATATTCTGCTTTACCTTGTTGGACGAGGAGAAACCGTTTAGCTCACTAGCTTACAAAAAAAAAGGTCGGAGTCGGGTGGTAGCGCAGCGGGTTTAGCGCACGTGGCACAAAGCGCAAGGACCGTAAGGATCCCAGTTCGAACCTCCATCTCCCCACCTGCAGGGGAGTCACTTCACAGGTGGTAAAGCAGGTCTGCAGGTGTCTTTCTCTCCCCCTCTCTGTCTTCCCTTCCTCTCTCCATTTCTCTCTGTCCTATCCAACAACGATGACATCAATAACAACAACAATAACTACAACAATAAAAAGACAACAAGGGCAATAAAAGGGAAAGTAAATAAATAAAAGTTAAAAAAAAAGGTTTTGGGATCAGACTATCAAGGACTGAAAGCCAAGTTCAAAATTTATTCTCTATGTGACTTCTTGTTTTTAAGATTTTTTTCCTTAAATTTCTTATTTATTTATTCATTCATTATTACTAAATAGAGATGGAGAGAAATTGAGAGAGGAGGAGGAGGTAGAGAGGGAGAGAGATAGAGAGACACCTGCAGTCCTGCTTCACCATTTGTGAAGTTTTCCCCCTGCAGGTTAGGGGGTTTGAACCTGGGTCCTTGTGCTCTGTAATGTGTGTGCTTAATGAGGTTGGCCACCACATGGCCCCTCCATGTGACTTCTCTAGGCAACTTCAGTTTTACTGATGTATTTATTCATTGGGTAGAGGCAGAGAGAAATAGAGAGAGGAGGGTGAGACAGAGAGGGAGAGAGAAAGACACCTGCAGGCCTGCTTGACTGCTCTCAAAGTTCCCCTCCAGCTGGGGATGGGGCACAGACAGAAGTCCTTGTGCACTGTAACCAGGTGCACCACTGCCCAACCCCTAGGCAACTTCAGTTTCTATGTCCATAAACTAAGGATAACAATAGTTGGCTAGCTAACAGCAACCAGGAAATTAACATATGGAGAACAGATGCAAAGTGCTTAGGACAGCGCCTAGCAAAGTCAACAAATTGTTAGATGTCCATTTCATTCTACATTTGCTAATGAGATCACATACTCTAAAATATGAGGGGTCCGGTAGGTGGCACAGTGGATAAAGCATTGAATTCTCAACCATGAGGTCCCGAGTTCGATCCCCGGCAGCACCTGTACCAGAGTGATGTCTGGTTCTCTCTCTCCTCCTATCTTTCTCATGAATAAATAAATAAATTCTTTTAAAAAAATGATGCCCAAGGGCTTCTCTCTCTTTCCCTCACCCCCCTGCCCCAGAGTTTTATTCCTGTGCTACTCCACAGCTCCTGGCAGATCCGCTTTCTTTTGCAGTTTTAGATAGACAGACAAAATGAGACGTCACAGGACTTGTCATGTGTGGTGCTCCCATGTGGTGTCAGAGCTCAAACCCAGGTCCTCAGGCATGGTGAAGCATGTGCTCTCTCAGGGGAACTTCCTGGTCTGAATTTTCTCTTCTTGATATTTCAGGTCTGTCCACTGCTGCCTTTCTGCCATAGATGGGACGAGAGAAGGCAGAGTGGTTTGGGGGATGTTCCTGTAGGGCAGAGGGGAGGCAGGGGGCTTTCTGAACCAGGCTGAGATGGGACAGACTTGGATAGGAGGACTCCCAGCTGAGAAATTGTTTTCCTTAGAAGTCAGCCAGGAAGTTAGTCTCAGATGGGTTGAGAGAGACTAAAAGCAGAAGAGATTTAGGACTGGATTCTAGGGGTAGGGGAGCTCTCTGTCCAGGCCCTGGCCCATCTGGCCATTACTTTAGAACTGGAAACAAGTCACAGCAGGCTTCTTCCCTCCACCCTGAGTTTCCCTGGGAGGAAGGAAAGAGGAGCCACAGACTCCTCATAATACCAACTGGTTGTTATGGGGGCAGGGGGAAGCACCCTGCACCCACAAGTGAGGGAAAGCAGACTAAAACCAGAGGCTGAAAAGAAGGTGCAGCCATGTCTCAAAGAGCCATCAGCGGTGCAGGGGCATTGCCAGTGGGGAGCGGGCTCAAGCTCCTGGATCACCCCCTCCTCGAGGGGTAAATACAGTTCCTAGGGGCACACCAAAGTGAGGAAACACAGCGGTGGGTCTTTGCTTATTGGACCAGACCACTACTTGCATCTGGCTATTGGTCGTATCCAAAATGGAACCTGAGACAGACAACCACATGCAAGTCCTATGCTGACCTCTGCACTACCTGCCTGGTGCTAGGAATGGGTCTGTGCTTTCAGTTTATTATAGTCTCCTTCCTTCCTTCCTTCCTTCCTTCCTTCCTTCCTTCCTTCCTTCCTCCCTTCCTCTTTCTTTCTTTCCCTCCAAGGTTATCACTGGGACTCAGTCTCTGCACTATGAATCCACTGCTCCTGGTGGCCATTTTTTCCATTTTGTTATTATTGTTGTTGTTGTTGTTGGATAGGACAGAGAGAAATGGAGAGAGGAGGGGAAGACAGAGAGGGGGAGAGAAAGACAGACACCTGCAGACCTGCTTCACCTCTTGTGAGGCAACCGCTCTGCAGGTGGGGAGCCAGGGCTCTAACCGGGATCCTTGAGCAGGTCCTTGTGCTTCATCCGGTATGCTACCGCCCAGCCCCCTCTTTCTTTCTTTTTTAAATTAGATACATCAGAGAGTAATTGAGAGGGGAGGGGAAATTACAGAGGGAGCCACCTGCAGACGTGGTTCACGGCTTGTGAAGCGTCTTCCCCTGCAGGTGGGTAGCAAGTTCTTGATACTGTGAGTTTTATTACAATTACTTCCAGCATGTCTGCTAGCCTACCTGGTTTCTTGAAAGGCAGGATTGCTGTGTGTCGTGCATGGACACTGGAAACACATAAGGATTCCTTCCTTGTCTGCGAGCTCTCAGAAATGCTTCTGTGCTGGGAATAGGTTCCTGCCACTAGGGGTCATCTGTCTTCTCTCTTTGGATCTGGAAACCTAAATTTCTGTCCTTAGAGTGAGTCATTTCTTTTTCACTCAAAGAACCAGCCTCTGTGCTTTCTCCCTATGGGCATCTCAGCTTAATTCTCATTAGTGTCAAACACAAAAGCTGACTACTTTGGGGGAAGAGTAGAGGAAGAATTCTGACATTTATTTATTTATTTACTAGAGAAAGAGAGAAATTGAATGGGAAATGGGGGAGAGGGAGAATCACTTGCAACAGTGATTTACCACCTGTGAAGATTCCCTCCAAGAAGATGGGCACTGGAGGCTTGAACTCAGGTTCTTATGCATGGTAACATGTGTACTCAAGCAGATGCATCACCACCTGGCCTTAACTTTTTTCTTTTTTTAAATTTCTTTATTGGGGAATTAATGTTTTACATTCAACAGTAGTAACTTTTTTCTTGATGACAGTTTAATTGTGATATAATCCACATACTGTAAAATTAATCTTTTGGGGGCTAGGTGGAGGGCACCCGGTTGAGCACGTTACAATGTGCAAAGGACCCATGTCCAAGTCTCTGGTCCCCACCTGCAAGGGGGAAGCTTCCCAAGTGGCGAGACAATGCTGCAGGTCTCTCTCTTTTCTCCTCTCTCTACTTCCCCTATTCTCTTAATTTTTCTTTGTCTCTATCCAAAATAAATAAATAAATAAATAAATAATAAAATCAATAATAAAAATATTTATATTTTATTGGACAGAGACAGAGATAAATCAAGAGAGAAAGGGGGAGACAGAGAGGGCGAGAGAAAGAGAGAAACCTACAGCACCGCTTTACTCCTCATGAAGCTTCTCTCCTAGCGGTGGGGACCAGGGGCTTGAACCCAGGTCCTTGTGCATGGTGATGTGTGTGCCCATCTTGGTGCAGTACCGCCTCCCCCTAAAATTCACCTTTGAAAGTGTATAATTCAGTAGGCTTTAGTATGTTCACAAGCTGTGTAACCATCACCACCATCTGATTCAGAATATTCTTTTTTCATATTTATTTATTTGTTTATTCCCTTTTGTTGCCCTTGTTGTTTTCTTATTGTTGTTGTAGTTACTGATGTCGTCGTTGTTGGACAGGACAGAGAGAAATGGAGAGAGGAGGGGAAGACAGAGAGGGGGAGAGAAAGACAGACACCTGCAGACCTGCTTCACCGCCTGTGAAGAGACTCCCCTGCAGGTGGGGAGCCGGGGGCTTAAACCGGGATCTTTACAGCAGTCCTTGCACTTTGCACCACCTGCGCTTAGCCTGCTATTCTACCGCCCGACTCCCGATTCAGAATATTCTGTCACCTCCACACAGAAACCCTAGATCCCTTAGACTACTTTTTAGTGCATCCTTTCCTTAAAACCACACAACCAAGTAGTTGGTGCTTCTGCACTTGTCTTTTCTGCATATTTCACATACATATGGGATCATACAGATATTTTAGGACCATCTTCTTTCACCTAGAATAACATTTCCAAAGTTTATTAGTATTTCATTTCTTTTTATTTTCAAGTAATAGACCATTGTATGAAGGTGCTTTCTTTCTTTCTTTCTTTCTCTCTTTCTTTCTTTCTTTCTTTCTTTCTTTCTTTCTTTCTTTCTTTCTTTCTTTCTTTCTTTCTTTCTTTTGCCTCCAGAGTTATCACTGCAGGCTCAGTGCCTGCATTATGAATCCACTATTCCTGGAGGCCATTTCCCCCGTTTTTGTTGCCCTTGTTATTGTTGTTATAGCTGTTGTTGTTCAATAGCACAGAGAGAAATGGAGAGAGGAGGGGAAGACAGAGAGGGGAGAGAAAGACAGACACCTGCAGACTGCTTCACTGCTTGTGAAGCGAGATTCCCCTGCAGGTGGGGAGCCGGGGGCTCGAACCGGGATCCTTACACCCGTCTTTGAGGTTTGCACCATGTGCATTTAACCCTAACTCAAACCTGGGTCATGCACATGACAAAGCAGCCTCTAGCCAAGTGAGTTATTTTGCCAGCCCTGCCCTAAAGTTTTAAGTTTGATGTATAATTTATCTACTTTTCTTCTTTTTGTGAGTGTATTTTAGATCTAAGAAACTATTTCCTACTTCAGGATGGTGAAGATTCATGCCTATGTTTTCTTCTTAAAGCTTTGTAGTATTTATTTTTTATCAGAGCACAACCATTCCCCTCCTCCTCTTCCTTCTTCGTCTACTTTTAAAAATTTCTTTATTGGGGGATTAATGGGATTAATGGTTTACAATGGTTTGAGTTGGGATCCCTCATGAAAGGAAGGAAGTTTTGGTGCTGTGGTCTCTTTTCACTGTCTCTATTTTTTTTCTGTCTCTATTTTTTATCTTTTTTTTTTTTCCTCCAGGGTTATTGCTGGGGCTCAGTACCAGCACTACAAATCCATTTCTCCTGGCAGTTAATTTTTTTCCATTTTATAAGACAGGACAGAGAGAAATTGAGAGGGAAGGAGGAAATAGAGAGGGAGAGAGACACCTGTAGCACTGCTTTACCACTTGTGAAGCAGTAAAATACAATGGTTTGGACATGTGTAACATCTCCCAGTTTCCCACATAACAATTCATCCCCCACTAGGTCCTCCTCTGCCATCACGTTCCAGGACCTGAGCCCTGCCCCCAGCCCCAGAGTCTTTTCCTTTGGTGCAGGACACCAGCTCCAGTTCAGGTTCTGCTCAGTGTTTTTTTTCCATGCTGATCTTGTTTTCCAACTTCTGTCCATGAGTGAGATCATCCCATATTCATCCTTCTCTTTCTGGCTGATCTCACTTAACATGATTCCTTCAAGCTCCATTCAAGATGGACCGATAAAGATGAAGTCACCGTTTTTAAGAGCTGAGTAGTATTCCACTGTGTATACAGACCACAATTAGCTCAGCCACTCATCTGTTGTTGGACACCTGGGTTGCTTGCAGCTTTTGGCTACTACAAACTGTGCTGCTAAGAACAGATGTGTATACAAATCTTTTGGGGTGGGTTTATTGGGTTCTTTACCATATCTCCCCAGGAGAGGAATTGCAGGGTCATAGGGTAGGTCCACTTCTAGCCTTCTGAGAGTTCTCCAGACTGTTCTCCACAGGGATTGGACTAATTTACATTCCCACCAGCAGAGAGCACAACCATTCTAATTTACAATGGTGCCTGGAGGGGTGATTAAGCCTGAGATGGAGGAGCCTCAGGCATGAAAGTCTTTTTGCATAATCGCTGTGCTAACTCCTCAGTCTTCAGTATTAGCTTTTACATTTAGGTTTACGACTATTTGAGCTCTTTTTTGTGTGTAGAGGAAGGAGTCCAATTTCGTACATTTGCAATCCTGCACCATTTTTTTTAAAGGGATCCTGTCCACTTTGTTTTGGTACCTTATAGAAAATCAACTGACCACAAACATAAGAGACAATTTCTGAACTCCCAAGTATATTTCAGGGATCTCTATGTCTATTATATTCCAGTATCACACAATCTTGATGATCATAGCTTTGAGGTAATTTTTAATTTTTTTTCATTATTTCTTTTACTTAATAGGAGAGAGAAAATGAGAGGGAAGATATACACAGAGAGAGAGAGAGAGAGCCACCTGCAGCACTGCCTCACAGCTCATGAAGCTTTCCTCCTGCGAGTGGGGACCCAGGGCTTGAACTTGAGTCTTTGTGCATTGCCACATATGCACTTAACCAGATGTGCCATAGCCTGGGCTCTGAAATTAGGAAGTCTGCTTGTCCTTTTTAAAAAATAAAATTGTTTTTGGATATTCTAGGTCTTCTGTATTTTCATATACATTTTTTTTTTTTTGCCTCCAGGGTTATCACTGGGGCCCAGTGCCTGCACTACGAATCCATTTTGTTGCCTTGTTATTGTTGCCATTGCTGTTGTTGTTGGATAGGACTGAGAGATATTGAGAGAGGAAGGGAAGACAGAGAGGGGAAGAGAAGGAGAGACACCTGCAGACCTGCTTCATAACCTGTGAAGCAACCCCCCTGCTGGTGGGGAGCCGGGGGCTCGAACTGGAATCCTTGCTCTAGTCCTTGCGCCATGTGCGCTGAACCCACTGCGCTACCTACTTCCCAGCCCCCTTTCATGTACATTTTAGGACCAGCTTGTCAATTTTTGTGTGCAGCAAATAAAGCTCATAGCATATACAATTCCTTATTCTTCTCTAACTTGGATGCCTCTTCTTTCTTTTTCCTTGCCTAGTTGCCCTGATTGGAACCTCCAGGATAATGGTGAGTGGGAGTGGCAAAGGTCAACATTCTTGTCTTGCTCCTGATTTTAGGGGAAAAGCTTTCAGTCTTTGACAGATCACTGAACGAGAAGTTAACTGTGGACTTTTCAAGATGTCCTGTAACAGATCAAACAAATTCCCTTTAGTTTCCAGTTAGTCAGGTTGTTGTAGGTCTCCTGAAAGGGTGTCAGATCTTGTCCATTCCCTTTTGTGTATCTGCTCAACTCGTTTTTGTTCCTTATTCTACCAATATGGTATATTACACTTATCAATTTTCATTTGGTAAGTCAAATTTGCACTCCTGAGATATATTGTTGGTCACAGTGCATACTTTTTGGATTCAGTCACCTGATAGTATGCTGAGGATTTTGACATCCTTATTTCTGTACTTTGTTGTTGTTGCAGTTTCTTTGTCAAGTTTTTGTATCAGGGGAATAAATATTAACTTCTTAGAATTATTCTGGGGTATATTCTATATAATGTATATTTTATACATTTGCAAAAAGCTTTGTTAAGTGTTTACAATCTAATACTAACTTCCTCACAGCATTCCTTTTTTTTTTTTCTTTTCTTCTCACCTGGTTAGTCACACACGACTTCTCAAGAACTGAAGAGAGGCTAAGTAAGATTTTGCAAGTTTGCAGGGGCTGGGTGGTGGCACAGTGGGTTAAGTGCACATGGCACGAAGTGCAAGGACAGGCAGCAAGGATCTCGGTTTGAGGCCCCGACTCCCCACCTGCAGGGAGGTTGCTTCACAGGCGGTGAAGCAGGTCTGCAGGTGTCTTTTTCTCTCCCTCTTTGTCTTCCCCTCCTTTCTCGATTTCTCTCTGTCCTATCCAACAACTACATTAATAACAACAACAATAACCACAACAACAATAAAAAAGCAAGGGCCACAAAAGGGGAAAAAATAGCCTCCAGGAGTAGTGGATCTGCAGTGTAGGTACCAGAGCCCCAGCAATAATCCTGGAGGCAAAAGAAAAAAAAATTACAAGTTTGTTTGCAACAGTTTCACAGATAGGGAGAGATGACATTCAATGCCTAGGTTAGCAATGAAAGACAGTGTCACTCAGCCAAAGTAGCAGCCCGTGTATCAGCACTTAAAAATCATTGCTACCGGGGGTTGGGCGGTGGCGCAGTGGGTTAAGCGCATGTGGCGCAAAGTGCAGAGACCAGCGTAAGGATCCCGGTTCGAGCCCCCGGCTCCTCACCTGCAGGGGAGTCGCTTCACAGGCGGTGAAGCAGGTCTGCAGGTGTCTGTCTTTCTCTCCCCCTCTCTGTCTTCCCCTCCTCTCTCCATTTCTCTCTGTCCTATCCAACAACGAACAATATCAACAATGACAATAATAATAACCACAACAAGGCTACAACAACAAGGGCAACAAAAAGGGGGAAAAATGGCCTCCAGGAGCAGTGGATTCATGGTGCAGGCACCGAACCCAGCAATAACCCTGGAGGAAAAAAAAAATCATTGCTACCTGAGTTTTGGTTCCTTTATGGCAACATAAAGAACACTCAGATACATGTGTACGGTCAGTGGGTTTCACTATATAGGAGGGCCCCTAAATGTCAGGACTCTCAAGTTCTCTAAAGGGCAGAAAACATGCCTGCTCTTTGCTGTGGAGGGAGACACTATCTTTTCTAAGACTGCTGCAAAGCTTAAAACAGCCCAGAGCAAAGATACTGATTCTGCTCCCCAAACATGCCTGAGCCCTCTGAAGAGCCAGCTCCCAACAGACTTACCTATTAATGTTTTCCCTTAGTATTTTCACTATATTCTTATAATGCATGGACTTTATATTTTTAATTTAGTTATCCATGCACAGGGTTCATTTTTATGCACATGTTTTAAAGAGTCAGAGACTTATTCCTTAAAAACAGTGGTTCTCTGCTCTACTCTCCACATACTGTCTGCCTTTCCTCTCCAACGGATTCTTCCAGCACTGAGTACTATATCTCTAAATAACCTTTTCTGATATTTTTATTATTTCACAGTGAGTTGCAAGATTATAATAAAAGAGGGATATAGCTCCACACCACACAAAGCACTCAACTTCTGTGCCGGCCTCCTAAGTGACCATCGTCGTTCTAACAGACAGATTGGCTACTCTCTTTGCAACTCTCTCCCTCTCTCTCTCTCTCTCTCTCTCTCTCTATATATATATATATATATAATCATATGGTAGTTGTCTTTTTTAAAGTTTTTTTATATTTATTTATTTTCCCTTTTGTTGCCCTTTTTTTTTGTTGTAGTAGTTATTATTGTTGTTGTTACTGATGTCGTCATTGTTGGATAGGACAGAGAGAAATGGAGAGAGGAAGGGAAAACAGAGGGGGAGAGAAAGACAGACACCTGCAGACCTGCTTCACCACCTGTGAAGCAACCCCCCCCCCCTTGCAGGTGGGGAGCTGGGGGCTCGAACCAGGATCCTTACGCCGGTCCTTGCGCTTCGTGCCATGTGCGCTTAACCCACTGCGCTACCGCCTGACCCCCAGGGGCTCATTTTTATGAGTGATTCAAGAGTGGTTTACAAGATTCTAAGATCACTGGGGTAGAGTTCCACACTGCACCCAGCACCGAAGTTCTCTGCCCCCGCCCCCAACACTAAGCACGATAGTCCTTACACGTCTTAGAGACAGCTTAGGTGCTTCTTTTTTTTGCAGTTTGCATGTTCATGTGTTTCAGTTCTCTGTATCTCATATGAGTGAAGCCATGCAGTAACTGTCTTCCACTTCCTTAGTGACTTCATTAAGCATAATCACCTCTGATTCTCTGTTTAGTCCCGATGGTCACAGTATCATAACTGAAGAGTAGTATTCCATTGAATAGATACCCCACGACTTCTTTACCAAGTCATGTTTTAGCTCTTGTGAGTAATGCAGCTATAAACATAGGGGTGCATATATATTATAATATAATATAATATAATATAATATAATATAATATAATATAATATAATATAATATAATATAATATAATATAATATAATATAATATAATATAAATATATTAAAATTATTTTTTTCATGTCACTTGCATATATATGTAGGGGAAGTATTGCTGAATCAGAAGACATTTCCACTTTTTTTTTGTTGATTTATTTATTTCTAAGATTCTATTTATTTATTAATGACAAAGACAGGAGGAGAGAGAGAAAGAACCAGGCATCACTCTGGTACATGTGCTGCCAGGGATTGAACTCGGGACCTCATGCTTGAGAGTCTAGCGCTTTATCCACTGCTTTATCTAGACCACTTTCCACTTTTATTTGTCTAAGGACTCTCCACACTGCTTCCCGTAGGGCTGGCCCAGTGTGCCTTCCCACCAGCGGTGTAGTAGAGTCCCTTCTGCTTCATCCTGACCAACACCTGCCGCTTCCATTCTCACAGGTGTGATGTGGAATCTCAGTGTGGTTTTAATTTGCATTTCTCTAATGATGAGTGAGATGGAGGATTTTCTTCATGTGTCTGTGGGCCATGTATATCTGTTGTATGCTTTACATTGGGTTCTAGTTCTCCCCCGCCAAGAGAATTGGATCAGTCCTGTTAGTTTTGCAGCCGCTTGGCCCCGCCCCAAGGAACCCCCGCCAGAGTTCCAGAGTTCCAGAGTTCCAGAGTTCCAGAGTTCGAGAGTGGAAGAGTTGGAGAGTTGCAGAGTTGGAGAGGGTTCCTGAGTTCCAGAGTAAGAGAGAGTGCTTGCGCCGACGCAAAGAGACAGCAGAGTTCTGTTTGGTGATTAGTTTGTCTTAGTTTATGAATCGTTGCTCCTGAATAAAGAAATACAGCTTCCCTGCCCAGCCGTTGTCTCTGGTCGTCTCTGTTACCCGCCCGTGAAGCTAACCCTGCAGGAGCCGCCGAATTTTAACAACATATATCTCTCCTTTGTTCAGGAGGGGATGCATTTTTGGGATGTCATATGAAAATGGGCCTTCAGTTTTTATTTCTTCTAGATTCCAGTGCCATGGTTCAGAAGTCTCATGCTTTTTTCATTCTTGACACTTTGTGTGAAACTCTTTTTCCTCTAGAAGTATTAAAATAAAATCTTTTATTTGCCTCCAGTATTCTGTAATGTCACAATGACGTGTTTCATATATATATATATATATATATATATATATATATATATATATATATATATATATATATTTGCCTCCAGGATTATTGCTGGGGCTCAGTGTCTGCACTTCAAATCCACTGTTACTGGAGGCCATTTTTTTTCATTTTTGTTGCCCTTGTTGTTGCACTTGTTGTAGTTGTTATTGTTTTTGTTGTCATAGCTGTTGTTGTTGGATAGGACAGAGAAAGATCGAGAGAGGAGAGGAAGACAGAGAGGAGGAGAGAAAGACAGACACCTGCAGACCTGCTTCACTGCTGCAGGTGGGGAGCCGGAGGCTCGGACCGGGATCCCTGCGCCAGTCCTTGCGCTTTGCGCCACGTGCGCTTAACCCGCTGCCCTCTGCCCGGCCCCCGTGGGTTTTGTTTTTTTATTTTTACTTATTTATTTATTTTCCCTTTTGTTGCCCTTGTTGTCTTTATTGTTGTTGTAGTTATTAATGTTGCTGTTACTGATGTCGTCATTGTTGGATAGGACAGAGAGAAATGGAGAGAGGAGGGGAAGACAGAGAGGGGGAGCAACTCCCCTGCAGGTGGGGAGCCAGGGCTCGAACCTGGGTCCTTATGCCGGTCCTTGTGCTTTGCACCACATGTGCTTAACCCGCTGTGCTACTGCCCGACTCCATTTTTTTTTTAATTTATTTATAAAAAGCGTTGGGTTTGTTTTTATCCACTGTGCCAGGCACTCAGTATCATGCCAATCTGGTGACTTCAGTTTAACCAGTTAACCAATGACTTACTTCTCCCCCAGTTTCTGCCTTTTTTTTTTTTAAAGTAGTGGAACTTTTATTGTTAAACACTAGACTTCTTGGATTTATTTTTACTTTTTTTTTTCCATTTTCCACCAAATTTCTTTTTGTTCTGATTTCTGAGAAGCCTTTCTCACTATACTATCCAAATTTTCTATTATTTTGGTGCCATAATGTTCTTTTCTTTATTTTTTAAAATTTTTAAAAGATTTTTTAAAATTATCTTCATTTTATTGGCTAGAGATAGCCAGAAATCAAGAGGGAAGGGGGTGATAGGGAGAGAGACAGACGCCTGCAGCCCTGCTTCACCACTTGTGAAGCTTTCCCCCTGCAGGTTGGGACTGGAGGCTCAAACCCGGGTCCTTGCGCATTGTAACGTGTGCGCTCAACCAGGTGTGCCACCACCCGGCCTGTTTTATTTATTTGTTTACATTTCTATTTATAAAATGGAAATATTGACAAGACTGCAGGATAAGAAGGGTACATTTCCATACAATGCCCACCCCCAGAGCTCCATATCCAATCCCCTTCCTTGATAGCTTTCCTATTCAGGATCCTGTCCAGGATCATTATGGGGTGCAGAAGGTGGAAGGTCTGGCTTCTGTTACTGTTCCTCTGGTGAATGCGGCCTTTGGCAGGTCGATTCATACTCCCAGTGTCTCTCTCTTTCCCTAGTGGGGCAGGGCTCTGGGGAGGTGGGGCTCCAAGACACATTCGTCTGCCCAGGGTAGTCAGGTTGGCATCACAGTAGCATCTGGAACCTGGTGGCCTCACCCAAGATCCTCAGGTTGAAAGTAGCTTCCTTGCAGAGCTCACACCAGGTGTCTCCAATCTGTCATCTTCATGAGAAGCTTTTTAAATAAGGCTCTTTCTTTATAGTGACTTAGCTTTGCCATATTCGGAAGTTGGTCACAAAAAAGCTGGGAATCTCAATATTCAGTGTGGAGTTTTCCACTTACCCTCCTGATTTAGACTCCTGCCCTCAACTCAACTCGATGTTGTAGTAGGGACGTTGGGTTTTGCTTGCCACCAGGGCTATTTCTGGGCTCCTGATGACCCTTCCTCCACCTCCCTCTCTCTCCTCTTTCCTCTCTGTAGAGGGTGAGAGATAGGGAGAGAAGGAGAGGGAGATCTAGATGGAGAGGGAGAGACCTCAGCAACATTCCAGCACTGGGGAAACTTTTTTCCTGCAGTTTCTCCCATGTGGCAGCCTGGGGTTTGAACCCGGGTCCTGTGCACGGTCATTTGTGCACTTAAATCAGGTGAGCCCCTTGCCAGTCCTCTAGAAGAAGGTCTTTACCTGTTGAGAGAGGTCTTACTGTCTTCAAGAAATCTTCACGCTTTTGGCCTCACCTCCATGACTTCTTCCAGAGTTCTCTCTGGTCAGCAGATCCTTTCTGTGATACAACGGCATGACTGCTGTTGACCCTTCCCGTCGCTAACAGAGGCAGAGCTTTCCCAAGTCTATGTAACTGCTACTCATTCATCTGTTGCCTATGGCCCAAGAGTTTTGATTGTTGTTTTCCCCCTTCCTCTTCTCTCTGACTCAGGTGATTCCACCGACTGTCATGTTAGTGGGAGCTGGAGAGAAGCTGCTATGCAGACCGGAGCCAGACTGCTGTTTGTCACATGTCCATGCTCATCTCTGCCGTCACACGGTGAGCACGGCAAGGTTACATGCCCAATGCCCACGAGCACCATAGTATTTATTATTTATTTATTTTTGCGTGTGTGTGTGAGAGAGAGAGAAAGAGAGAGAGAGAGAGAGAGAGAGAGAGAGAGAGAGATATTACCACCTTGGGGGGCTAGAAAATGGCACACTTGGTTGAGAACACGTTACCATGTGCAAGGACCCAGGTTCAAGCCCCCGATCTCTACCTGCAAGGTGAAACCTTCACAAGTGGTGAATCAGTGTTGCAGGTGTCACTCTGTCACCTTTCCTCCCTATCTCTCCCTCCTCTCAATTTCTTTTCTCTCCCCATCTCTCTCAGTTTCTGTACTATCAAAAAAAAAGGGGGGGGAATGTAAAAATTACTACCTTGAATCTGTCCTAAGAGGCCTTAGCAGTTTTTTTGTTTGTTTGTTTTTGTTTTGTTTTTTGTTTTTTTCTATTGGGGGAATTTTTTAAATTTCTTTATTGGGGACTTAATATTTTACATTCAAGAGTAAATACAATAGTTTGTACATGCATAACATTTCTCAGTTTTCCATATGACAATATAACTCCCACTAGGTCCTCTGTCATCCTTCTTGGATCTGTATCCCCCCCTACCCCTACCCCAGAGTCTTTTACTTTGGTGCAATACGCTAACTCCAGTTCAGGTTCTACTTGTGTTTTCTCTTCTGATCTTGTTTTTCAACTTCTGCCTGAGAGTGACATCATCCCATATTCATCCTTCTGTTTCTGACTTATTTCACATAACATGAATTTTTCAAGGTCCATCCAAGATCGGCTGAAAACGGTGAAGTCACCATTTTTTACAGCTGAGTAGTATTCCACTGTGTATATAGACCACAACTTGCTCAGCCACTCATCTGTTGTTGGACACCTGGGTTGCTTCCAGGTTTTGGCTATTATAAATTGTGCTGCCAAGAACATATGTGTACACAGATCTTTTTGGATGGGTGTGTTGGGTTCCTTAGGATATATCCCCAGGAGAGGAATTGCAGGATCATAGGGTAGGTCCATTCCTAGCCTTCTGAGAGTTCTCCAGACTATTCTCCACAGAGGTTGGACCAATTGACATTCCCACCAGCAGTGTAGGAGGGTTCCTTTGACCCCACACCCTCTCCAGCATTTGCTTCTGGTACATTTTCTGATGTATGACATTCTCACAGGAGTGAAATGGTATCTCATTGTTGTCTTTATTTGCATTTCTCTGACAATCAGAGACTTGGAACATTTTTTCATGTGTTTCTTGGCCTTTTGGATCTCTTCTGTGGTGACTATTCTGTCCGTGTCCTCTCCCCATTTTTGGATGGGGTTATGTTTTCTTGTTGTTGAGTTTGGCAAGCTCTTTATATATTCTGGTTATTAGCCTCTTGTCTGGTATACGGCATGTAAAGATCTTCTCCCATTCTGTGAGGGGTCTCTTGATTTGGGTCACAAGCAGCACATTTTAAAACATGTTTAAGTGGATTAACTAAATAGATTAAAAGAGGCTCATTTCTTGATGGCAACTTTCTGAATAAAGAAGATGTAATGACTAGGTCTGTGTCATCCAAGGAGAGCAATGCCAGTGCCCATTCTCAGATCTGATGCCGAGCTCCTCTCGTTCACAGTGGGCACAGTGTTACTCAATTGCCCTATTTTCCATCAAACTCCAGTGATGACTCAGTCAGTTAAGCTCAGACAATCTACCAACTTAGAACCAAATAATCAAAATGGACATGAAGAGCTCATTTGTAATCCCTTTCCCTCTGGCTGGAAGTAGTATCAATCCATAATAGCACCAAGGAAAGAGGTTGGCTCATAGTATGAGTTTAGACAAGTATGAAAAACCGGAGCATATCAATTCTTGAATTCAACATTATATCAAAAAAGATAAGCTAAAGAAATGGGACAGGATAGAATATCTCTAGATCCTTAGACACTGACGACCCACCATCCTTCTGTGAAACCCATGAGGCAGCACTGCCCTGTGTCCTCTGCCCTTGTCTGGACAAGGCGCTGAAGGCCTGAAGGCAGAGAGGGCTGATGACCACAGCTGGAGGAGCGCCCAGGTGGGTGAGTGGGCCCGGCCCCTGGGCTGGTTCTCTCTCTCTCTCTCTCTCCATGCATCACACCTTACAGAGTTCCAACAAGTAGGACTTACTAGATGTCCTTGATGAGCCAGCTTTCTTGCTACTATAATATATTACCCCTTTTGTGTAAGGATGTGATATCTAATATAGAAACATTAAAAAAAATTTTTTAAAAACCCTTTTTGGGTAGTCCAGGAGGTGGTACAGTGGCTAGAGCTGGATTTACAAGCATGGGGATCTGAGTCCCACTCCCATTATCACATTGGCACATAGGTGCTCTGGTTCCCTCCCCCATAAATACACGCACACACACACGCACACACACGCACACACGCACGCACACACACGCACACACACACACACACACACACACACACACACACACACACAGGAAGGGGAGAGAGAGAAAGGGGGGAGGAAGGGGGAGGGGGAGGGGGAGGGGGAGGGGGAGGGGGAGGGAGAGGGAGAGGGAGAGGGAGAGAAACTACAGAATCAGAGCTTCCTCCAGTGTGGTGGGGCCAGGCTTGAGCCTGAGCCGTGCACAGAACAAGCAGGCACCTTTCTAGGTGAGCTGTCTTTCCTGCCCACCTCATTATCCAGCTGTAACAGTATTCCACTTTTTACCAATATGATAAGATCTATCTCCTCCAACACCTCTCCCCCACCCTCGGTCCAGGTGATGTCAAATTCAGGCTGTAAAACACGCACCCATAAATACTTCGAAACAACTTGGAATTGTTCAGAATGTTTTTTTTCCTTTAAATTTTTTTTAATTTTAATTTTTTTAATTTTACCAGAGCACTGCTCAGCTCTGGCTAATGGCGGTGCAGGGAATTGAACCTGGGACCTCAGAGCCTCAGGCATGAGAGTCTGTTTGTATACCATTATACTACCTACCCCTGCCTTTTTTCTTTCAATTTTATATAAAATCACAATGGCACTATTATCATAACCTGACAAAATGAACACTACCCCCCACCCCTGTCAATGTCCAGATTTCCCAGATTATCTATAAAGCATCTTTTCCTTGAAGAGAAGATTTGTTTGAATCTAGCGCCAAATAAGTCCCACTCTCCCTATATAGCTCATATAAATGACCTATCTCTTCTTCTTCTAGCGTTTGCCCTTAATTTAAATAAAAAAACAATGTCAACTGCATTCTGTGACTTAAGCGCAGTTCTGTTTCAAAACAGAAGCCGCCTTGCACAAGGCCCTGCTCTTCTGCACAGTCGGCTTGGCTCTCGCCTGGCAGGCTTCCAAAATGTGAAGAGCTTTGGAGGCATGTTTATCCCGGGTCTGAACTGACCTAGTGCTTCTATTAGTGAGGTTAGAATTAAACAGTTTGTCATTTCTGATTTAACTACAACAGCCTTATTTACTCATGCAACTAATCAACATTTTGGAGACAGTGGCTTATTATACTTGTGCATATTTTTAAAGACTCCCTGTAACATTTAAACATTATGAATCCACCATGCAGAATAATGATGGTCCAAGTACATATATGAAAACTAAGTTTGGAGGCCCAGGCAGTAGCGCAGCAAGTTAAGCGCACGTGGCACAAAGTGCAAGGACTGGCAGAAGGAGCTCAGTTTGAGCCCCCAGCTTTGCACCTGCAGGGGGGTCGCTTCTCAGGCAATGAAGCAGGTCTGCAGGTTTCTATCTTTCCCTCCCCCTCTCTGTCTTCCCCTCCTCTCTCCATGTCTCTCTGTCCTATCCAACAACGACATCAATAACAACAACAATAATAACCACAACAATGATAAACAACAAGGGCAACACAAGGGAAAAAATAGCCTCCAGGAGCAGTGGATTCATAGTGCAGGCACCCCAGCCCCAGTGATAACCCTGGAGGCAAAAAGAGAGAGAGAGAGAGAGAGAGAGAGAGGGAGAAAAGAAGGAAGAAAACTAAGTCTGGCAATAAGTATATGCACTAGGTATTAGTTCAGAGATGCTTGCAGGCAATTTATTTCGAGTGGTGGTACTAGAGGGGGAGTGAGAGGGTATGCTGGTGGTAGGGTATCTCGAGCAATGAAAACAGAGAGGGAAAAAATACTCCAAATAATTCTTTTAGCAGTTCTTCTTCTTCTTATTATTTTTATATTTATTTATTTTCCCTTTTGCTGCCCTTGTTTTATTGTTCTAGTTATTATTGTTGTTGTTACTGATGTCATTGTTGTTGGATAGGACAGAGAGAAATAGAGAGAGGAGGGGAAGACAGAGAGGGGGAGAGAAAGACAGACACCTGCAGACCTGCTTCACCGCCTGTGAAGCGACCCCCTGCAGGTGGGGAGCCGAACTGGGATTCTTACGCTGGTCCTTGCGCTTTGCACCACATGCGCTTAACCCACTATGCTACCGCCCGGCTCTCATAGTTCTTATTATTTTAAAATCTTTTTTGTGGTGGTGGTGGTGGAGATAGCTCACTGGTAGAGAAGCATTAAAGGTCAGACCCTGAGAAAGATCTCCAGCATCACGTCAGAGCAGTAAAAACACAAAACAGGTGGGACTCTATGGAAGACAACAGTGCTTTGACCTGTCATCTATCTATCTATCTATCTATCTATCTATCTATCTATCTATCTATCTATCTATCCATCCATCCATCCACCTATCCATCCATCTATCTATCTATCTATCTATCCATCCATCCACCTATCCATCCACCACCTATCTATCTATCTATCTATCTATCTATCTATCTATCTATCCACCCACCCATCTATGTATCTATATGTCAAAAAATATTTGGATTGAGGAGGAGGCTCAGCAGTAGAGCACATGGCAGCCATGTGTGAGGCTGTGGGTTTGGTTTCAGGCACTCCATTACAAAATAAATTAATCAGTAAAATCAAATCTTCTTTTAGTCTTACAGTTAAGACTATAGTCATAATCAACTGATGCTTATTGAATGCTCGCTATGAGCCAGATACATTAGAAACTAGATCTCATTTGAGTCTTAACAGTGGGAGTGGTGGTTCTAGTGGGTTGTCAGGAAAGTCATGACATATTTTACTATGTTTTTCCTTTTTTTTGTTTTTTCTCCTCCAGGGTTACTGCTGGGCTCGGTGCCTGCACCATGAATCCACCGCTCCTGGAGGCCATTTCCCCCCATTTTGTTGCCCCTGTTGTTGTCGTTGTTGTTATTGTTGCCACTGATGCCTTTGTTGTTGGCTAGGACAGAGAGAAATGGAGAGAGGAGGGGAGACAGGGAGGAGGAGAGAAAGACAGACACCTGCAGACCTGTGTCACCACTTGTGAAGCGACCCCTCTGCAGGTAGGAAGCCGGGGACTCAAACCAGGACCCTTATGCTGGTCCTTGAGCTTTGCACCATGTGTGCTTAACCCACTGCGCTACCACTCAGCTCCCTTTTATGGTTAATTAAAATCCTTATTTACTGGATAGAGAAGAGGGTAGGGGAGATAGATAGATTAGATAGATAGATAGATAGACAGACAGACAGACAGACAGATAGAGAGACCTGAAGCCCTGCTTCACCACTTGTAAAGCTTTCCGTCTGCAGGTAGGGACCGGAGGCTCAAATATGGGTTCTTGAGCACTGTAACATGTGTGCTCATCAGGTACACCACCACCTGGTCCCTTTACTATGTTTTTCTACACAGAAATGCATCATGACTTTTCGGAAAACCCAGTATTTTGTAGAAAATTCAAGTTTAGAAGTTTGGTGGTTTTTAAAAAATTAAATTACATTACATTTATTTTAATGAGGGAGATGTACTAGAACACTGCTCAGGTCAGGGTTATGGTGGTGCTGCGGATTGAACCTGAGCCCTCAGAGCCTCTGCCACTTGAGTCTTTTTGCAGAACTATTATGCTGTCTTCCCAGCTGGGTGAGTTTTTTAGGGTCATACAACTCTTAAAAACCAAACATATGTCAACACCCACTTTTAGCGGGGAAGCAATTACAGAAGCCAGACCTTCCACCTTCTGCATCCCATAATGACCCTGGGTCCATACTCCCAGAGGGATAAAGAATAGGAAAGCTATCAGGGGAGGGGATGGGATATAGAGTTCTGGTGGTGGGAATTGTACCCCTCTTATCCTATGGTTTTTGTCAGTGTTCCCATTTTATAAATAAAAGGTGGGGGTAGATAGCATAATGGTTATGCAAAGAGACTCTCGTGCCTGAGACTCCAGAGTCCCAGGTTCAATCCCCCTACCACCATAAGCCAGAGCTGAGCAGTGCTCTGGTAAAATAAATAAATAAATAAATAAATAAATGCTTATTTTATAAATAAAAAACCAAATATATATATGTGTATTATATTTACATATACATAATTTTTCTTCTTGCCGGTTGTCAAATTGCTCTTGGTATTGTTCACTGATGAGTAGGCAAGTCAAGGCTAGTGAAAATCAACTCAAAAAAAGCTACAAAATATTTACAGTAAGATCACTACCTGCTCCATGGAATCCCCCGCAGACATAGAGCTTCCCATCCACTGCTCCTGTATTCGTAGAGTTGGTTCGGAGTGAGAGCAGGGGACTTGGCATAGGTGGGCCCTCTCTCCAGAAGTCCCCATCAGGATTGTAGATTTCCACCACATCCAGGCACTTTCGAACCTGGCCCTTGTCTCTACCTGTGCAGCCAATTCCACCTACAGAGAATGAAACACAGAAACAAAATAATCAAGAACTGAAGCTTCACACACACACACACACACACACACACACACACACACACACACACACGCACACACTGCTCTGGCTTGTGTTGTCAGTCTATGGCCTTTGGCCTTTCTCTTTCTTGTACCTGATAGCAAAAAGTTATTTATTTACTGTATTTATAAAAAGGAAACACTGTCAAGACCATAGGATAAGAGGGGTACAACTCCACACAATTCCCACCACCAGATCTCCGTATCCCCTCCCCTCCCCTGATAGCTTTCCTATTCTTTATTCCTCTAGGAGTATGGACCCAGGGTCATTGTGGGATGCAGAAGGTGGAAGGTCTGGTTTCTGTAATTGCTTCCCCGCTGAACACGGGCGTTGACAGGTAGATCCATACTCCCAGCCTGTCTCTCTCTTTCCCTAGTGGGGCAGGGCTCTGGGGAAGCAGAGCTCCAGGACACATTGGTGGGGTTGTCTGTCTAGGGAAGTCTGGTTGGCATCATGCTAGCATCTGGAACCTGGTGGCTGAAAAGAGAGTTAACATATAAAGCCAAACAAATTGTTGACCAATCCTGGACCTAAAGGCTGGAATAGTGCAGATGAAGAGTTGGGGGGTCCTCCATTTTGTAGATAGCTAGTAGGCATATTTTATTTATATTCCAAAGGGCCTGTGGCTATACTAGTTTTTTTTTTTTTTGCTTTCCCCTGAGTCTGAAATCTGATATGCAGATGGATCCTAGTTATTGTCTGGGGAGATGATGTCATGGCTGGAAAAAGGACCAGAAAGCTGGATCAGGGAAGAGAGTAGTTTCCTAATATGGGAAAGGGGTATAAATATTGTTGACTGTAAACCCTATCAATAGCAAAATTTAGTGTCATCTTTACTTTTGTTTTTATTGTTCTGTTTGTACTTATCTACAAGGCTGATACTACTGAGGCTTGATAGTGCAGGTAATCCAGCATTGGCTCTCACCCTGAGCATCACCTCAGGAAACCCCGCTCTGACATCTGACTCCTGCCCTCTTCATGGTCAGTGGTGATCTTGTTGATCTGACTTGCTAGGGGCACCTCTTCTGCTCTTCAGAGCTGCACGCCCATCCTTCCCTTCTCCTCCTCCTTCTTCTTTTTAATTTTTTTTTTCCTCCTCCAGGGTTATTGCTGGGCTCGGTGCCTGCACCATGAATCCACCGCTCCTGGAGGCCATTTTTCCCCCCTTTTGTTGCTCTTGTTGTAGCTTCGTTGTGGTTATTATTATTGCCCTTGTTGATGCAATTTGTTGTTGGATAGGACAGAGAGAAATGGAGAGAGGAGGGGAAGACAGATAAGGGGAGAGAAAGACAGACACCTGCAGACCTGCTTCACTGCCTGTGAAGCGACTCCCCTGCAGGTGGGGAGCCGGGGGCTCGAACTGGGATCCTTACGCCGGTCCCTGCGCTTTGCGCCACATGCGCTTAACCCACTGCGCTACTGCCCGACCCCCTTTCTTTTTAATTTTTATTTATAAGATGGAAATATTGACAAGGCCATAGGATAAGAGGGGTACAATTCCACACAATTCCCACCACCAGAACTCTGCATCCAATCCGTCCCTTGAAAGCTTCCTATTCTTTCTCCCTCTGGCAGTATGGACCCCATCCTCCCCCCATTTTTTTGCCTCCAGGGTTATTGCTGGGCTCGGTGCCTGCACTACGAATCCACTGCTCCTGGAGGCCATTTTTTTCCCTTTTGTTGCCCTTGTCGTTATTGTTATTGCTGTTGTTGTTGTTGGATAGGACAGAGAGAAATGGAGAGAGGAGGGGAAGACAGAGAGGAGGAGAGAAAGACAGACACCTGCAGACCTGCTTCACCGCTTGTTAAGCGATCCCCCTACAGATGGGGAGCCGGGGGCTCGAACCAGGCTGCTCCTTGCGCTTTGTGCCATGTGCTAACCCATTGCGCTACCGCCCGGCCCCCTAAGACTATGTATTTTATGATTTTTTTTTGCATTGTTGGGGCCTCATGAACCTGCATTTTGACCACTTCCAGGCCACTTTTTCATTCAGATAGAAAGACAGAAAGAGAGGGAGAGACAACAAAGGCTCAGAGTTTCCCTTGGGGCCATGGTGCTCTATGTGGTGTCAGGGTTTGAACCTGGTCCAAGCGCATGGTAAGACACATGCCTGACCCCATGCGATATCTTTCTGACCTGAAATAACTTTAAAGTGGGAACTTCAGGCCAATGCCAACTCTCTCTGCTCGAGGTAGGGTCCTGGAAGAATCACTGCACTTGTCAATGTTGGCTGGGATTTGATTGCATTGTTCCTATCAATGCGAAAACCAAAGCTAAACCCTTCTCTAACTCACAGCACTGACCCAAGGTGTTATTGACAGAGAAAATAATCATACACCCTCTTATGACATTTTTTTCACTGTTACTAGACAACTTTTGCCCTTTAATACACTAGCCAGAGGGCATTCATTCTCTCCCTTCCTTCCTTCCTTCCTTCCTTCCTTCCTTTATCCCTTTCTTTCTCTAATTTTTTTCATTATCTTTATTTATTGGATAAAGACAACCAGAATTCCAGAGGGAAGGGGGTGATAGAGAGGGAGAGAAACAGAGAGACACCTGCCCTGCTGTGCCACTCACAAACTTTCCCCCTTCAGGTGGGGGCTGGGGGCTTGAACTCGGGTCCTTGCACATGGTAATGTGTGCTGACCCAGGTGCACCACCACTCGGCCCCCAGAAGGTCTTTTCATCATGGCTGTGTTCCCAGCATTTCACTGAGCTGTAGTCCTCAGCCCTGCTCCCCCAGCACCTAGCACAGTCTCTGACGCCTTGTGTCTGGAATGACTACACACGTAAGTGAACTTTCCTGCACTTTCTCTGTCCAGATGGATGTACTGTAAGCGCACTGAGGGCAAAGGCGGCCTTCCCACATCTGGTATTCATAGCTTGCCACTCAGTACTCTGCAAGTCAGAGAAGATTGATGAAAGCAGCCTATTTTCTTCATGCTTGGGATTTATGCCAGGAATAAGAAGTGACTGGAGAGGACTTAGAAGGACAAACCTTTTATTCCCTTTTTGCTGATGGAGTCTGGCCTCTTTCCTTGCTCAGTACAAGTCAGTAATAATTCAGAATGAATCCAGGGACCGAGGCGCTAAACTCAGGAAGCTCTTTGCTGCTCCTCTCTTATCCGACTGGATAAATAATTTAGCCCATTCCAGTGCCAAGTTTGAGCTGCAGCATTTCTAAGGAGGGCACATGCTGGCCTCAGTTAACTTAACAGCTCTGCTGTCCCTGGGTCTCCTTTCAGTGTGGCACTGAGGTAGACAGAGGCTTCTTAGTTTACTAAAAAGTGGAATTACCAATTTGTGGAGCAAGACAAGCTTCAAGAAGAGGACTGACCCACAGTGGTTGAACCTGGCAACGACCACCAGGTAAGATTTAGCTCTCTGTTCTTGCAAGACCCAGGAGAGATGTCATTCACTTGGTTTGTATCAGAACCACCTTAGGAAGTCAGGAAGTCCTGCTTGTAAGTGAGATCATCCAGTATCCGCCCTTCTTTCAGCTTATCTCACTTAATAAGAAGTATCACCTTGTCTGCATATACCACCTGGACTGGGCATGTGTGGCATTGTGGCAAAGGATTCGGGGAGGGAGGGTCAGGAGAGAACTCTGGGGTCCTGGCGCATAAGGAAACTGTACCTATGTGCCAATGGTCAGTGGTCAGTGAAAGCATCAACCCCCTCTATAAAAAGATTTCATTTCAAAAAAGTGAAGGAAAGGGGGCTGGGTGGTAGCTTATCGGGTTAAGCGTACATGGCGCAAAGCACAAGGACTGATGTAAAGATCCCGTTCGAGCCCCCGGCTCCCCACCTGCTGGGGGGGGTCACTTCACCAGCGGTGAAGCAGGTCTGCAGGCGTCTATCTTTCTCTCCCTCCCGTCTCCCCTCCTCTCTCGATTTCTCTTCTGTCCTGTCCAACAACAACAATAGCAATGGCAACGATAACATTAACAACAACAACCAGGGTAATAAAATGAGAAAAATGGCTTCTAGCAGCAGTGGATTCGTAGTGCAGTTACCGGAGCCCCAGCAATAACCCTGGAGGCAAATAAATAAATAAATAATTTTTAAAAAAAATTTAAAAAAATAATCCAGGAAGTAGAAGTAAGCATATGAAATGGAAGTCAGGTTGGGGCACACGGGAAACCGATGCCCCCAGATCTCCGGAGTTTCACTTTAATACCTATTAGAAAAGCGTTCCCAACACAACACATGCAAAGAATGGGTATTATTCACTTCACGTTTGGAGTAATTAGAGTGCTTGTCATTTTCAGTTCTCTGTTAGCAAGTGTATTTAATTGTAACATGCAGCCCTAACTCTACAAAGCTAACCTTTTAAATACGTGCCCTTGCTACTTGGTTGGCAGACAGTTTGCAGGCTCCGCTAGCTCGTGGCTGACAGGGGCTTACAGGGCGCTCTTTGTTTCTGCCCATTAACTCCTCAACAGTCTCGGTCTCACTTGGATGTAATCCCGCACTGGTACCATTACTCTGTTAAGAGCAGACTTAATGAGCTTAAACTGAAGGTGAGTCCTGATTAGATAAATAATCAAATAGAAGCACGATCATTATTAATAAGTCAGCACCAGCCCTTCAAGAGAACTCTTTTGATGAGAGAAATCCTAGGGTAAGAGGGGCATGTCTTTAGAATTTCAATGAGGTACCTTCATAGCTTTAATTTATATACGATCCCAACCTCCAAGGCTGACTTCCTTTGATTCAACAACAGACACATGAATAAAAGTTACTGGTGTGAGTCATACTAAGTGAGCCTCAAATGCGAAATCTATCCTTCAGTTTTTTGGGCTGAGAGGGAAGTCTTAGAAAAGGGAAACGAGGAGCTAGGTGGTGGCGCACCTGGTTAAGAGCATGTACTACAATGCGCAAGGACCTGGGTTTGAGCCCCTGGTTCCCACCTGCAGGGGGAAAGTTTTACGAGTGGTGAAGCAGGGCTGCAGGTGTCTCTCTGTCTCTCTCCTTATCTATCACCCCCCTTCCCTCTTGATTTCTGGCTGTCTCTATCCAATAAATAAAGATAATAAAAAAAATTAAAAAAAAAAGAAAAGGGAAATGAGGGAGTTGTGTGGTGGCACAGCAGGTTAAGCGCACATGGCGCAAAGCACAAGGACCAGCGTAAGGATCCCGGTTCAAGCCCTGGCTCCCCACCTGCGGGGTGGGGGGGGTCGCTTCACAGGCGGTGAAGCAGATCTGCAGGTGTCTATCTCTCCCCCTCTCTGTCTTCCCCTCCTTTCTCGATTTCTCTCTGTCCTATCCAACAACAACAGCAGTAGCAACAACAACAATAACAACAACAATGCTAAGGGCAACAAAAGGGAAAAAAATTTAAAAAAAGAAAAGGGAAATGAATACTTCTCTCTCTTTTCATGTCTACAAAGATGCAGCTCTGCTTGCCTTCTATCTAACCGTTAGGACTCTTTCTGTCCTATGGGCTGTGGGAGGTACCTTCCCCCACACCAACCCTGGCAGGGAGCTGGCTGAGGGCAGAGGGCACTGGGACTTCTCTGACACCCTCCACTCCTTGTGACCTGTGGTGCCTTGGCCCTGTTTGCTCACAGTGTTTTCTGTCTGTAAGGTTGTTTCAGGGGGCAGAGTGGGGGGGAGGCGAGGGATCTGGCTTATTTTGTTCTTCCCTGGACTGGACCCCAAAGAGGAGGAGGCTCAGTAACCATTCTGTTAACCTCCCAAAGTTGCGTGCATTGTTCAGCAAGCTGAGATAAAATACCTACTGCTGGGGGCTCATATAGGTTTCTGGAAACAGACAAAATCATGTCAGCTCTTATCAGCTGGAAACCTTATGTCATATACTTTCTCCACACCTCCATTTTTCTCATCTGTAAATTAAGGATGATAATACTGGGCTGGAAAGACAATTCTCCTGGGAGGGTGTCTGTTTCGCCATGTCATGTGACCCTGAATCAAGGCTGCCTCCCCTTCCTACCCCACTGGTGAAAAGCTTCAGTGCCATGGTGTCTCTTTCCCCCTCTCTGCCTTTTGTTCTATCCGGAAAAGTTAGCATAGAGCGACGAAGTCCTGGCAAAAAAAAAAAAAAAAAAAAAGCAAGCAAACAAACAAAAGCAGTTAATGATACCAGCTTCATAAACTGTTGAGAAGAGTAACTTATGTCTACAATTTATACCTTACTGACTACAGTCTCTTAAGGTTTCTTTTGAGGCTGACTAGAAAGAATTAGGAACATGACAATAAATAAAAACTTGACAGTAAAACCTGGGAATAAAAGGAGACCATCCTTAAAGGGACTCACATTTGCTGTATAACTATTCCCAAGTTTTACTGTCAAAATTTTATTTATTGTCATGTACACATGCAAACATGGCTAGTATGTCATAGATTCTTGGCAAATGTTTAATTACTTCTCCTTCAGGCTTCGTGTTGTTATTTAAGTTCAGTGTTGACTGAGATTATATTTGGTTACTCTCAAAGTTACATCTAAAATTTATACCTTATTGACTACAGTCTCTCAAAGCTTCTTTTTTCTTTTCTTTTCTTCTTGCCTCCAGGGTTATCACTGGGGCTGGGTATCCACTGCTCCTGGAGGCCATTTTTCCCATTTTGTTGCCCATGATGCAAGAATCCAAACATCACTGCCTTTCCCTTCCCAAAGGAAGGCATGAATTCTGTCCTTCTGTTTTGGGGAGAGGGAGGGAGGAGGGGGTGCTTCTTTCTGGGGAATTTCTTTTTTTTTTAAAGATTTAAAAAATAATTATTTATTTCCTTCTTGCTGCCCTTATTGTTTTTATTGTTGTTGTTACTGATGTCGTCGTTGTTGGCTAGGACAGAGAGAAATGGAGAGAGGAGGGGAAGACAGAGAGAGGAGGGGAGAGAAAGATAGACACCTGCAGACCTGCTTCACCGCCTGTGAAGCGACTCCCCTGAAGGTAGGGGAGCCGGGGGCTCGAACTGGGATTCTTACACCAGTCCTTGTGCTTTGCCATGTGCGCTTAACCTGCTGCGTTACTGCCTGACGCCCTCAGGGGAATTTCTAAGAAGGCACCATTGAGTCCACAGTCTCCCACTGGGCTTCTGAAACTGGACCCAGAGTCTTCAGGTAATTGTGATTTCTTTTTATTTTTAAATTGATTATTATTATTATTATTATTATTTTGCCTCCAGGGTTATCGCTGGGGCTTGGTGCCTGCGTTATGAATCCACTGCTCCTGGAGGCCATTTTTTCCATTTTATTGTCCTTGTTGTTGTTATTGCTGTTAGATAGGACAGAGAGGAATGGAGAGAGGAGGGGAATACAGAGAAGGGGAGAGAAAGACAGACCTGCAGACCTGCTTCACCGCTTGTGAAGCGACTCCTCTGCAGGTGGGGAGCCGGGGGCTCGAACCAGGATCCTTACGCCGGTCCTTGCGCTTTGCGCCATGTGCGCTTAACCTGCTGTGCTACCGCCTGGCCCCCTCAAATTTTCTTTTGAGATTGGTTAGGAAGAATTAGATCAAAGGGCTGAGTAATAAGCTCAGTCTTCTTGGCTGAAGAGGTCACTCATGGGGTAGAGTGCATGCCTTGCTTTGCACATGGCCCAGGTTTGAACCCTGGCTACCACATGGAATGTGCCATGGCATGGAGGGAAGCTCTGCTGCTGTGATGACTTCTTCTCTCTTTCTCTTTGTCTCTCTAACTGAATGCTAAAGTAGACGCGGGGTGGTGAAATAGTACTCACAAGAGGCTGTAGAGCTGTTAAAAAAAAAAAAGTCTCCAACCTTCACTTGTCAGAAATACTTCAGAGGGGTGGGGCATCAGGCAGACATCATAAAAGACAGAAAGGGCTTTTGCAGGTGCAGCCTCCCAAGGAGTGAAGCTGGCTCCCACACCTGAGTGGAGGGGTGAGTTTCTGACTCAGGTGCTGGGTACCATCTTAGTCACTGATGCTACAGAGCTTGTTTGTAACAATGTCCTTCTCACTCAGTTGTCTGTCTCCAATTTTATTAATTGTTTATTGTTATTATTTTTACCAGAGCACTACTCAGCTCTGGCTTATGGTGGTGCATGGGATTGAACCTGGGACTTTTGGAGTCTCAGGCATGAGAGTCTTTTTGCATAGCTATTATGCTATCTACCCCAGTTTTTGTTGTTTTTTTTTTCCTACTGTTACTTTAGAGTTCCAGATTTGGAGCCTAAAATCCCGGAGAACATGAACCTACCTCCCGTTCTTTCTGTGGTCTAACACAGGGGTATTTGGGTACTTTCTTCAAATAGTTTTAAGGACACGGTGAAAGCAGTCTTGCCTTTCACATGGTGCTGAGTTATGCCAGGCAGTGCCAATCACAGTGTGTCTTGCTCTCACAGAACATGCCTGATAGTACTCACCACTACTAAAGACTGTTTCTGCAGAGGCTAAACCTTCACAGCCCTTTGCCAAAGTTTTCTTCCCAGGCTGAGAAAACAGTCATTTGTTTGCTCTTCAAAATATATTAACAAAACATCAACAACGATAACAAGGGATTTAGAGGAAAGACCAGTTCTGTTTGTTGGAGGTTGGACTTTGCTTGATTTAAAAGGGGAAAAAAAAACAAAAAAAAAACAACCCAAGTGTTTCTCCAAGTGGGAAAGTAGACAGCTGAGTAGAAATTCCTGGTGCTGACGCCTGAATGCTCAAAAAAGCTGACGGTGGCAATATTTCTGTCCCATTTGATTTGGAACAGCCCCTGGGCTGTATGTTGGAGTGCAGTCCTGGGCCTCAGTGGGTTTCAACGTGTGAATCCAGTCAGGGCTTCCCCTCCCTATTCTTCAAATCCTGGGCCTGCCTACTTCTTGTTTCTCCCCCTATGCTTTTCACCAGTTTGTCCTTCAGGTCCCAGGAGGCCTGAAGGCTGAGTCTAGAGGCAGAGAATGGGACCAGTGGTTAGTGAAGCCAAGGCAGAGAATGGGACCAGTGGTTAGTGAAGCCGCAAGAGCACAGAGCTGATACGGCTCTATCTCAGCTATCACCATTCATGGGGATTCATTACTTTGCATGTTGTGCCCAGAAGTCTCCATCTTGTTGTTATAATTCGGAGGGTCCAGCTGGCCGGGCTAGCATCGCGGCGGTAGACAGAGACTCGCGGACACACGGCTGGGCAGGGAAGCTGTATTTCTTTATTCAGGAACAACGATTCACAGACTAAGACAAACTAATCACCAAACAGAACTTGGCTGTCTCTTTGTGGCGGCGCAAGCACTCTCTCTCTTACTCTGGAACTCAGGAACTCTCCAACTCTGGCACTCTGGAACTCTCGTACTTGAGAGCCCTCTGAAACTCTGGCACACTGGAACTCTCTCTTACTCTGTCACCCTGAAACTCTCGAACTCAGGAACTCAGGAACTCTCGGACTCAGGAACCCTCTCTCGGGGTTCCTTGGGGTGGGGCCAAGCAGGCCCGCGAAATTAACAGGACTGATCCAATTCTCTTGGCGGGGGGAGGGCTAGAACAAACCAATGTAAAGCATACGACACCATCTCACACAAGGAAGACCAGCATCACATGCAATAGCAAGAGCCTTTATTAGCAAGCTTAAGCTTGGGCCCCCGACACCCTTCCACACAAGGGGAGAGTCTGCTGCCGACGACACCGCAACAGAACTGTTGGGTTTCTATGTAAAAGTCTCTAACAAGTAACAGTTGATTTCAGTGTAACAGTCTCTAAGAAGTAACAGTTTCTAATCTCTACATTCTAATCTCCACATGCACCCCATCAGCCACCTCATTCTGCTGACTGGGCCTCTTCAATATTCTCAGACCCAGAGCTTCTATGACCCAGCTACTGTCCTCACTTTTCACCTTCTATCTCCCCCCACATTCTCTCCAGAGACACCTGGGTACTTGCTGTTCCCTAGAGCGGAGATTATCACCAGGCGAACGACCCCTCCTCCTTCCCTCAACGTGACGCACTCCTACTTCTTTCTCAGAGCTCAATTCAGTGGCCACCCTTTCAAGAAATCTTTCTGCACTGAATTGCTCATTCCTGCCTTTGGTTCCCACTGTCCTCTAAAGAAAACTTGGATTTCTTTATCTCTGTGTAGTATGTCTCCCTATTAGACTGGACTAGGCTAGGCGAGATGGCATAATGGCAATGCAGAACAAACTCATGCCTGAGGCTATGAGGTCCAGGTTCAATTCCTTGAACCACCATAAGCTAGAGTTGAGTTTTTTTTTTTTTTTTTTTTTTTTAAAGCTATATTGGGCTGTTCCCAGTAGTCATTTTTCCCTTTTTTTTTTTTTTTCCTCCAGGGTTATTGCTGGGGCTTGGTGCTTGTGCCATGAGTCCACTGCTCCTGGAGGCCATTTTTTCCCCTTTTGTTGCTCTTGTTGTTTTAGCGTTGTTGTGGTTATTATTATTGTTGTTGATGACGCTGTTGGATAGGACAGAGAGATATGGAGAGAGGAGGTGTTGGAGAGTGAGCCCACTGTCCGTGAACCCCAGGCTCTCCCCTCTCCAGGTCAAGACAATGGCGGTTCCCCCGGCCTCGTGAACTAGTGATGGATGGCTTCTCCGGATGGGGCTACCTTTCTGCACATGCGCCTCCTCTCCCCTTAAAACAAAGGCCATGAATTACTGTGTATTGTGTCTGGCCAAACTTGAAAACCACCGCAAACTCCTGTTACTCAACTGCCCCCCTCATCCCCCTGCTCTGAAAGGCCGGTAACTCTTTACTTGTGATCAGTTTGTAGGTCAAACGTGACTATGCACTGTGTTTGGGCTGATGCTGACCTTAACCTTCTCCCTGTGCGATGGGTATATCTGCTTGCTTTGTCTCTCAATAAACGACTTGCCCAGTGAGGCTCTCCCAGAGCCTGCTGCTGATGTCTCTGACTGCCCTCATCACGAGGAGCCACTCCAGGACTCCCAGGGGGCTGCTCTGACCTTTGCCACCAGTGGCTGGGAGGTGGGGCAGGGGACCCAGAGTGGCAGCCCACAAGGAGGGGAGACAGAGAGGGGGAGAGAAAGACAGACACTTGCAGACCTGCTTCACCGCCTGTGAAGTGAATCCCCTGCAGGTGGGGGGCTTGAACTGGGATCCTTAAGCTGGTCCTTGTGCTTTGCGCCACCTGCACTTAACCCGCTGCGCTATCACCCGACCCTCATTTTTCCCTTTTTTAAATAAAGTCAGAGAGGAAAGGGAGAGAGAGAAGGAGAGAGAAGGGCACTTGCAGCGCTGCTCCACCATTTGTGAAGCTTCCCCTGCAGTTGGGAGCTGGGGGGCTTGAACAGGGGTCCTCACACATGATGAATGTGTGCTCTACCAGATAGGCCACCACCTGGCCCTTGGATTTTTTTCATCTCTAAGCAATCAAATTTTTGTTTTAGCTATTTTTAAAAAAAAAATGATAATGAAACCAAATCAAATGATTATATGATAAAGTCCTAAATGCAATTATTTTTCTTCCTATTAATGTTTACTACTATTGCTGTTGTTGTTATTATTATTATTTTAACCAGAGCACCGCTCAGCTTTGGCTTATGGTGGTGCTGGAGATTAAACTTGGGATCTCAGAGCCTTGGGTGTGAATGTCTTCTTTGATTTTTTTAAGTTTTTTAATTATTATTTTTATTTATAAGATAGAGACCGCCAGAAATTGAGAGGGAAGGGGGTGATAGAGAGGAAGACAGACACCTGCAGACCTGCTTCACCACTTGCAAAGCTTTTCCCCTGCAGGTGGGGAGCAGGGGCTCAAACCTGGGTCCTTGTGTACTGTATGTAACATGTACGCTCAACAAGGTGTGCCACCACCCGCGCCCCTCTTCTTCGATGTTTTAAGACATATATTCCAGTGTTTGGGGAAACAGCTCAGCTAGCAGAGTCTCTAAGTCTCACGCCTGACGTCCCTGGTTTGATCCCTGGCCCTCATGTGCTGGAGTGATGCTCGGCCTCATGGGAAACTCCTTTATATGCAATAACTAAACACAGAGATCTTTAAAAACGAACGTGGCTTTCACCATTCCCTACTTTAGGGAACTGAAGATGCCAAATATAATTTAACTTTTTTTTTTTTAATGTCACCAGGGTGACTGTTGGGGCTTGGTGCTGGCAGTACACATCCGGGGCTCCAGGTGGCCACTCCTTCCTCCCCCCTCCCTCCCCCCCCCTCCCTCCCTCCCTCCCTCCCTCCCTTCCTTCCTTCCTTCCTATTAATTTGATAGGATAGAGAGAAATTGAGTGGGGAGGGAGAAATGGAGAGGAAGAGAGAAACATAGACACCTGCAGACCTGCTTCACCATTCATGAAGTTTTCCCCCTGCAAATGGGGAGCCTCTTGAGCCTGGGTCCTTGCAGTTGGTAACGTGTGCAATCAACCAGGTGTGACACCACCCAGCCCCTAATATATTTTTTTTAAGGATTCAAGAATAACAATATGGGGGCCCGGCAGTAGCGCAGCAACTTAAGCACACAGCACAAAGCACAAGGACCAGAGTAAGGATCCTGGTTTAAGCCCCCGGCTCCACACCTGCAGGGTTACCTCACTGCAGTGAAGCAGGTCTGCCGGTGTCTATCTTTCTTTTCCCTTCTCTGTCTTTCCCTCTTCTCTCAATTTCTCTCTGTCCTATCCAACAACAACAGCAGCAATGACAACAATAACAACAACAACAAGGGCAACAAAATGGGAAAAATGGCCTCCAGGAGTAGTGGATTTGTAGTGCAGGTAGGTACCAAGCCCTAGAAATAACCCTGGAGACAAAAAAAAAAAGGTAACAATACAATCTGTTCTTGTAATATGCCACAGATATAGGTGGCTTTGTACACTAAATGTCATCAAGCTATCCCTAAGATTTGCTTTTTTTTTTTTTTTAGTAAGTCCTTAATACTGATGTGACTTTTTAAACAATTGATCTATTTTTTCATAAAAGCAAAGTGGCCTGAGAGGTGGTATGATGGTAGAGCTTTGAACCAGCAAGCATGAGGTCCTGAGTTTGATGTCAGGCATTACGCATGCCAGAGAGCTGCTCTGGTCTTTTTCATGCCTCTCCCCAGCTCTCTCTACCTCACGCAATAAATAAACTAAATCATAAGCAAAGCATAGATGTGTAGTTGCACAAGCCTTTGGCTTTGAAACATTGCACTTCTGCGAACATGCATCACTAGATGAGGGGCAGAGACAGCACATTCTTCTAGAATATTCCTCATCTGTTCTTAATGACATTATCACTGCTCATCAGGGGCTCCCACACTCTAGGATAATTCAACTGTTCTCTGACTGCAGCACCAAAATCACTTTAAACTTCTAGTTAATTTTTTATTTTATTTTATTTTGCCTCCAGGGTTATTGCTGGGGCTCAGTGCCTACACCATGAATCCACCGCTCCTGGAGGCCAATTTCCCCCCCCTTTTTTGCCCTTGTTGTTTTATTGATGTCGTTCATTGCTGGATAGGACAGAGAGAAATGGAGAGAGGAGGAGAAGACAGAGAGGGGAAGAGAAAGACAGACACCTGCAGACCTGCTTCACCGCCTGTGAAGCGACTCCCCTGCAGGTGGGGAACTGGGGGCTTGAATTGGGATCCTTACGCCAGTCCTTGTGCTTTGCTCCACGTGTGCTTAACCCACTGCACCACCGCCCAACACCCAAACTTCTAGTTAATTTTAACTAGTCCACAAGCATATTTTTTGGTATCCATTTTATATTTGTGCTGGGTGTCATACAGTATCAAATTCAAGATTTTTTTTGTCATTATGATAGTCTTCTGGGAAATCAAAGGCAAATACAAATTCATTATAAAGCAGAGTTATAATTACACATTGACTGGACAAAGTATAATTACTAACTAATTGTCACAATAAAATGTGGAACTGTGAATTTTTAGAATGTCAACTATAAAAAATCACTATGATGATGTTGCAACTTTGGAGTCTGAGGTCAACTTGCCTCTTATGTCACTTCTCGATTAAGGTTAAAATCCCTCTTATGATGAACTGGAAATGTGTTTATGAATATTTACAGTAGAATATGGTGACGAGTTCACTCTAAAAGCCTCTTTTGTGATTGAATCTACAAATCCAAGTGCTTTTCCAGATAAAGAAAGAAAGTTCTAGGGAATACCCTGCCTGATTTCTTTGGCCATTAGGAAAGTATCTTTCTTTCCTTGCTTATCAGGAGCTTCAGAAATGTGTATCTTGGGGAGTCGGGCAGTGGCACAGCGGGTTAAGCACAGGTGGCGGTAAGCACAAGGACCTGCGGAAGGATCCCAGTTCAAGCCCCTGGCTCCCCACCTGCAGGGGAGTCGCTTCACAGGCGGTGAAGCAGGTCTGCAGGTGTCTGTCTTTCTCTCCCCTTCTCTGTCTTCCCCTCCTATCTCCATTTCTATCTGTCCTATAGAAAAAAAGTGTATCTTCAATGCCAGGTGGTGGCGAGCTTGGTTAAGCTCACACATTAGCATGTGCAAGGACCTGGGTTCAAGCCTACACAAAGAAAGCTTCAGGACCAGTGGAAGGAAGTACTTCAGGAGTCTCTCTTCTTCTTCTTCTAGCGTTTGCCCTTCTTCCGTAGCCAGTCAACAGCGTCAGGTTGAGCCTGATGTCAAATTTCGAGACCTCCTTTGAATCTGGAGAGGTGGCAGTCGTTGACTATGTGGGTCATAGTCTGTCTGTGGCCGCAGGGGCAGTTCGGGTCGTCTCTGGCTCCCCAGTGATGGAACATAGCGGTGCACCGGCCATGGCCTGTTCGATAGCGATTGAGGAGGGCCCAATCATAACGTGCTAGGTCAGAGCCGGGTTGACGCTTGCAGGGGTCTGTGATGAGGTATTTGTTCTTTACCTCAGCTGACTGCCAGCTCTGTTTCCAAGAGTCTGGAACAGAGAAGTTCAGTGTAGGGGACCAGATTGGGTGACGAGACGTCAAGCGTTGGGCAGTCTCTCAATCCTCTCTGTCTCTCAATTTCTCTCTCTCTGCCTATCAAATAAAGAAAAAAATTAAAAAAGAAAAGAAAAGGGCCACCAGGAGCCACGGATTTGTAGTACCAGCACCGAGCCCCAGTAATAACCTTGGTTGGGGGAAGAAAAAGTTACTCTAAGCCCAGAACACTCTTGGAATTATATCAGAACACATCTGACAGCCTAATTTAATGACTTGTGAATGAATGCTATGGTACTTTGACCAAATCACCTTATCTGTCTTCCTAGCACACTGTGCTGTCCAGGGGGAAGCACAGCGTCTCACCCATCTTTCTTTCTTTTTTTTAAAAAAATGTTTATTTATTTATTTATTTATTCCCTTTTGTTGCCCTTGTTGTTTTATTGTTGTAGTTGTTGTTGATCTTGTTGTTGTTGGATAGGACAGAGAGAAATGGAGAGAGGAGGGGAAGACAGAGAGGGGGAGAGAAAGACAGACACACCTGCAGACCTGCTTCACCACCTGTGAAGCGATTCCCCTGCAGGTGGGGAGCCGGGGGCTCGAACCGGGATCCTTACGCCGGTCCTTGTGCTTAGCGCCACCTGTGCTCAACCCGCTGTGCTACCGCCCGACTCCCTCACCCATCTGCAGGTGTCTATCAGGTTCAAAAGCTCACCCAGTGAGAAAATTGTACAGCCACATACAGAAAAGTGACACTAGACCACAACTTAGCACCAGATATCAAGGTCAAGACAAAACAGATTAAAGATCGAGATACCAGACCAGAAACTCTAAAGTTTATGGAAGAAAATGTGGGTGAAACTTTGCAGGAACTCCTCATTAGAGATACATTTGGAGACTCAACGCCCTGGGCAGGGGAAATGAAAACAGAACAAACTAATGGGATGACACAAGAGCTTCTACACACCTGAAGCTGCTGCACTGGGCTAGGCAGGGGCCCCAGTAAGTGGGACGAGATAGCTGCCCATCACACTGCACACAAGCTGCTGGTGTCAGACTTCCATACAGGACTGGAACAGATCTAGACAAGAAGCTAAAGTGACCAATAAAAACGTGGGCCAAAAAACTATACAGAAAGTTTTCTAACGAAAGATAACACAGGGTCCATATGGAGAAATGCTCCACTTATCTATTATTAGAGAAATACAAATGAAAACTACACTGAGGTCCTATCTCATACCCAAGAGAACGGCTTACATCAACAAACCAGGAAATGACAGGTATTGGAGAGGTTGTGGAGAAAAGCGAACTCTGCTACATTGCTGGTGGGAACACTCCTTTGGAAGACTGTCTGGACAGTCCTTAAACAAATAAAACTGGAAGTACCTTATGATCCAGAAATACCACATTGGGCATTTATCCCGCAGACATTCAAACACTAATTCAAAGGTACATATACCCTCCTATGTTCATAGCTGCATTATTCGCAATAGCCAAAGAGAGGAAGCATTCTAAATGCCCACCAACAGATGACTGGCTAAGGAAGTTACAGGATATATGTTCCATGGAATACTACTCTGCAATCAAAAGGTGATATTATGTCCTTTTGGGACAAAATAGATGGAACTGAAGGTGATGATGCTTAGTGAAATCAGTAAAGAGATGAAACACAACTACCAGATGGTTTCACTCATGCGTGGAATCTAGAGATCTGATTTACACGAGCTTGCAAAAAAAAATCCAAACAAAACAGAAGTAAACTCTAAGTTCTGTGAGAACTAAGGTGGTTATTTTTGGGAGGGTGGGGATACAGACGGCAGGGGTGGTGTTACAATCTTGTAACATACTATTAATAACAAATAAAAAATATAAAGATAAAAAGCAAATAAAAAGCTCACCAGATCCTGCCTTGTGGAACATATGACATCTCCCTTAACATGACATCACCTCCTCTTCTCTCTCACCATATCTGTTATTTCTCAAATCACAGTCCTATGATGACTCACATCTACAATTCAGATTCCTGGGTCCTGCTTCAGATGTGCAGACTCAGAATTTTTCAGGAGTGAGAGCTGGGAATCTGCCATTTTACTAACAGCTCAGGTAATTTGAGAAACACTTAGGTTTTAAATATAGCCTGGAGTTTTATTAAAAGAAAGAAGGCAAAATCTGGCCACAGTGAAACTCGATCCTCTGATCTCATAAAAGGATTGACCTGTGCTGTGATCTTTGAAATGCTCTTACTGTAGTAACTGGAACCTTCCTTCCCCTGCACAGCACCCCAGCTGAGAGCTAGCCTCACCGCAGGCCAGAGAGGCACAGAGAAAACAACACCTGTAATTTGGAACGTTAGCCGTGTGGGAAGACTTACTATTAATTGGTATGCCAGGGAGGGAAATGAAAAATCCCTACTTGAAAAAATTCTCTACAAAACTTGTAATTGATTGTTTTTGTAATTTTCTTTTTCTTTGCCTCCAGGCTTATTACTGGGGCTTGGTGTCAGGGACGAATCCACTGCTCCCGGACGGAGGCTATTTTTCCCTTTTGTTGTCCTTGTTGTATATTGTTGTTGGATAGGACAGAGAGAAAGCGAGAGGGGAGGGGAAGGCAGGGAGGAGGAGAGGAAGATAGACACCTGCAGACCTGCTTCTCTGCTTGTGAGGTGACTTTCCTGCAGGTGGGGAGCTGGGGGCTTGAACCAGAATCCTTCTGCCAGTCCTTGCGCTTCACCACCATTTGCACTTAACCTGCTGCACTACCACTCTGGCCCCCATTTTTTTTTAATGCAATGCTAAGGATAGAATTTGGGACCTCGCACATGAGCTCTACTGCTGAGTCGCCTCCCCAGACCAACTTTTTTTTTTTTTACCTTTTTTAAAAAAAATATTTATTTATTCCCTTTTGTTGCCCTTGTTTTATTGTCATAGTTATTGTTGTTATTGATGTCATTGTTGTTGGATAGAACAGAGAGAAATTGAAAGAGGAAGGGAGACAGAGAGAAAGGTAGACACCTACAGACCTGCTTCACTGCTTGTGAAGCGACTCCCTTGCAGGTGGAGAGCCGGGGGCTCGAACCAGGATCCTTGCGCAGGTCCTTGTGCTGGTCCTTGTGCTTTGCACCACCTACGCTTAACCTGCTGTGCTACCGCCTGACTCCCCAAACCAACTTTTATTTTAGCTTTTTAGGAGAGACACCGGGAGTCGGGCAGTAGGGCAGTGGGTTAAGCGCACGTGGTGCAAAGCACAAGGACCAGCGTAAGGAACCGGGTTTGAGGCCCTGGCTCCCCACCTGCAGGGGAGTCGCTTCACAGGCGGTGAAGCAGGTCTGCAGGTGTCTATCTTTCTCTCCCCCTCTCTGTCTTCCCCTCCTCTCTCCATTTCTCTCTGTCCTATCCAACAACGACGACAACAACAATAATAACTACTACAACAATAAAAATAAATAAATAAAAGGACAACACAAAAAGGAGAGACACCAAGGCACTGCCTCACCATCTATGGAGAGCCACCTGTCTCTGTTCTTAGTACTCTCATTTTGTGGTGCCATGGATTGAAGCCAGGGCCTCACATATGGTTGGCCTACCTCTCCAGCTCCTTATTTTTTGTGGTTTCTTTTAACATGATTGAAGACTGGGACAGGTTAAAGAAACGAGAAAAGTTAATCCAGGGGATCCGGGAGGTGGCGCAGTGGATAAAGTGTTGGACTCTCAAGCATGAGGTCCTGAGTTTGATCCCTGGCAGCACATTGTACCAGAGTGATGTCTGGTTCTATCTCTTTCTCCTCCTATCTTTCTCATTAATAAAAATAAATACAATCTTTTTTTTTTAAAAAAAAGTTAATCCAGTAAACCAGTATTTACTGACGATCCCATCAGCTGGATGCAAGGCTGCCTTTTGGGGAGACATGGATATGAATGGCAAGGTCTCACCCCAGCCAGGTCAGAGAGTAATGTGACCAGTGCAGTGAGAGGCAGCTCAATAAACTGCAGAGAACCACAGCAATTAAGTCTGACCAAGCAGCACACAAACCAAAAAGAGACGGTATTTGGGCTGGCCTTTGAAGGTGTGTAGGGGTTAGCTGGAAAGAAGAGGAGGTGGTTAAAGCGAAGGCCTGGAAGGAAGGCATGTCCTGAATTGGTCCTCGCTTCTCCTGCCAGACTTTAGGTCTCGTGGGCTAGGAGGGAAGAGACCGGAGGGCTGGATGCTGATAAAGCTCGCTGAGGCCAGTTTGTGAATGTTCTAGACATTTCCACAAGTAGAAACTGGTTCTGGCTTTTTATATTTGATCTTACTCGACCCATCAGGTCGAAGCAACCCTGAGTGCAGGTGAATTTTTTTTTTTATTCAGAGTCCAAACTATAGTTATGAATGTACATTGCCATTTCCAAAACAAGCATAATTCACATCAGAGTATAAATAAGAGCATGAGATCTAGAATGCTTGCTAATTTATTTCACAAAGAACTCTTCCAAAGAGAGAACCTTATTTAAATCAGTATTTTATAATAGAAGCACTCACCAGGAACTCACTAGGTTTTAATGAGGTAAGGCCCAGAAGGTCCTCTCATTCTCAAAACTTTGCTAATGGGAGCCTGCATTTGTTTTATTGCCTCTTTATTATTCATTAAAATGGAATTTAAAACCTTGAAAACAAGGAGTTGGCATTTTCTCACAGCAATAGGACGTATTAGCCTAAATTTTGAGCTCTTCTTTAATATTTCTCTTAGACAATTAGAGCATACTTTGGACTAAATAGCTTAACTAGCCCTTCTAGTGAGCTTTCAAAGTACAAATGGCAAAAGATCTTCCTTAAAAAAATGATCTTAAAAATGCATGGCCTTAAACAACACCCTTCTATTTGATTCCTTCCCAGAGAATTTCTGTTGGTTCTGTCGTTAAGAACATGGCACCACTCCTTTCTGAACTTAACAGAATGGCCATGTTCCTGAGGAAACCCTTGGAAAGAAAGAGGGAAAGGAAGAAAAAGTCAAAGTGAAAAATCAGCCTGTCTTAAAAACCTAAGTTTCTAACAAAGGTATCATTTACTCATAGGACTTATACAATCTACTTAAATTTAACTTTAAGCTTACCAGGAAAAGCCAGTTGTGGTGTAGAGCTGATAAAAATACCCAATGTAATTGCACTGGCAGTAGAGTCACTTAAAGAAACAAACCAGGCAAACCTTTCCCCTCCCAGTCTTCTGTGCAGAAGGCAGTTTATAGCCACCCAGGCAAAATCACCCGCTGTCTAATATGCCCATGCCTGCTTTGCTATGGCCCCAGAAACCGTTTGCACTTCACATTCTTGCTGCTAATCACAAAAACAGACTTTTCAAAATATAATATTTCCTGAGGCCAAAGTCTAAAATCTTTACAAGTCATATGACATCTCAGAGATGATGTTAGCCACATGATACAATATCTTAATAATCTCATCTTTTTATTTATTTATTTATTTATTTATTTATTTATTATTATTATTTTTAACCAGAGCACTTCTCAGCTCTGGCTGATGATGGTACGGGGGTTGAACCTGGGACTTTGGAGCCTCAGGCATGAGAGTCTCTTTGCATAAACATTATGCTCTCTACCCCTGCACAATAATCTCAGTAATTGACTTGCCAGGCTTAGTATTCGAGAAGTGAGACAATGTATACAAAGCACAGTATTAGTTCTTCAACAAGTACTCTTTTCCTGCAAGGAGATCTTTCACAAGACAATGAGAAGATAACAATGATAACTTTAATTTTTTTTTTCTAGTTAAAAATATGACTTAGATTTTGGCAGTGACAGGTATTGGTATCGATTACTTGTAACTACAGAAGCTTTCATTTTCCAATGTCAGGAAAATAGTTTTTGAACTACTCAAAACTGACTATCAAGGTGAATTGTCCACCTACTTTTATCCCCACAAGTCAGATGATGAGGCTTTTGTGGACAGGGGCCTCTTCCTAGGCAGTGCTGGGTAAGTAATAGTCGCGCAAAATTTGTACACACAATAGAGATAGGTTAAGTGGAGATTGTACAAGCAAGTGTTAGGAGAAGTGGCTGGGGAAGTCAAGGGTAGCACAGTGGCAGAGGACAGGACTTGAGTGCATCAAGTCCAGAACTCCTTCCATCCTGCAGATGTTGGGCATCTATCCAATAATAAATAAGTGAAAATTTAAGGAAAAAAATCTTAGAAAAATTAAAAAAGCAATTAGTCTGGCTTTAGGTCTTTCTTGGCTAACCAAAGAGAGTCTGTGGCATTGGTAACACTGGGCCTGAACTCAGACCATAGATGAGGCAGAACAATTTATGTCTGTGTAAAAAGAAAGGACCAGGGAGCCGGGCGGTAGCCCAGCGGGTTAAGCGCACGTGGCGCAAAGCGCAGGGACCGGCGTCAGGATCCCGGTTCAAACCCCCGGCTCCCCACCTGAAGGGGAGTCGCTTCACAGGCGGTGAAGCAGGTCTGCAGGTGTCTTTCTCACCTCCTCTCTCCATTTCTCTGTCCTATCCAACAACGACTACAACAATAAAAAAACAACAAAAAAGAAATACATAAATATTAAAAAGAAAGAAAGAGAGAGAGAGAGAAAGAAAGAAAGAAAGAAAGAAAGAGAGAAAGAGAGAGAGAGAGAAAGAGAGAGAGAGAGAGGACCAGCTGATGATTCAGAAAGGCCTGGGACATTGCTGGGACTTATGTTCAGGGTCAAACCTGGGAAAACCGAGATCATGCAACCATAGTAGCCTCGAACCTTCTTCTCATAAGATTTTGTTAGACTTGTTTGTACATTTCACAGCTTGAGTTGCTTATCTGGACTCTTACATCTATGTAGACCACTGTCTTAATACATTTCAATAAATGACTTAAAGAAAAAAGTAGGATAAACTCCTGCAGATCAACCTGTAAATTTAAAACCAAACCCATTAGAAACAACAACAACAACAACAACAAAAAAACACCTGTCTCCAAGAAGAATCAACCACAATGAATAACTTCATGGTCTTCTTCCCTGGTGGGCGACCAAAGTGGAAGTGAGAGCAGACCAAAGTCCCACACTCCTCGGAAAAGGCTAACTGTTCTATAGCCAACATCAGAATTAGTTTTACACCATCAGTGGCAACTTGCTTCAGTGAATGTGCCTGTGCCTCAGGAGCCAATTAGTCAAATGGAGGAGCCACAGACTTTGAAAGGCAGCCAGACAGCAGCTCACCCGCTCCACTGAATCCTGTGAAAAAACCAACTTGACCCACTCCGGCTTCTAGAATGTACACAAGTCACTGCAGCTCAGGCTAACGGCAACCAACGCCTGCCTTTGTCAACAGCACTAATCCAAAATAAACTCTTGCCTATATAAGATTATCAGCTGGCTTAGTTCAATTATAGCTCTGCTAAAAAAAATTCTTGTACCTTAAACAAGGAATTCATCTTTTAAAGTTCAGATGAGTAGTGCCCTGATCCAAGCTATCAATCATTGATATTTAATTTGGAAACAGAGTAAATTACTATGCTCTCACGAGGGAGGTAAAGATATTAAATTATTAACATAACTCAGTCTAGTTTCTCTACCATGTTTTGACTTAAATTGTTAAAACCCTCTCCTTTTTCTTCATTTGATTAATTCATTCCCATAGAGCATGTTCACTGACTCTTCCTCCATGTCCTCATAAGTGTTCACTTAACTGTATCTTGTCCTGATCTGTGAGGTCTAGAGTATGCCTTTTGTAGACTCTCTGAGTCTGAATATTTCTTTCATTTCTGTGTTAACATCATCTGATACAATGTTTTGACATCATATGGCCCTTAACGTATTTGCTGAATCAAATTACAGCACAAGAAAATACAGTATGTTTTTCACATAAATTATTAGTCAATCTGACAACTGAGTTTTACCTGTTCTTTAAAAAAGCTTAATTTACACTGAAATATTTTCTAAAAACATTTTTCCTTTTATTTAAATTTTTATTATCTTTATTTTTATTTATTGGTTAGAGACAGCCAGAAATCGAGAAGGGAGGGTGGGATAGAGAGAAAGAGAGACAGACAGACACCTACAACACTGTTTCACCACTTGTGAAGCCTTTCCCCAGTAGGTGGGGACCGGGGACTCGAACCTGGGTCTTTGCACATTGTAACACGTGAGCTCAATCAGGTGCACCACCACCCAGCCCCTCCACTAAAATATTTTCCACCTCAATTCTGAGAAGCCAAACTCTGCTCATTTTTATTCAAATAGCTTCTAGCCACTGTGTCCATTTATAAATCTCTTAATACGTCTTCTTTTTTCAGGGCCGGGTGGCGGCTCACCTGGCTGAGTGCACCCGTCCTCATGTAAGGGACTCAGGTTCCAGCCCCTGCAGCCCCTCTGGGGGGCGATGACTTCATGAGCGGTGGAGCAGGGTGGCGGGTTCTCTGTCTCTGTCCTTCTCTGAACTTCTCTGTCTCCATCCAATAAATAAATAAAATTTTAATGCTACTACTTTTCTATGAGCTCAAGACCCTTGCTACTGCCTTCTATCCACTTCCTTCACTGTAATAATTTTTGAATTTCTTTTTTAAAAAACATTTTTAGAGATTTATTTATTTATTTATTCCCTTTTGTTGCCCTTGTTGTTTTATTGTTGTAGTTATTATTGTTGTCGTCGTTGTTGGATAGGACAGAGAGAAATGGAGAGAGGAGGGAAAGACAGAGAGGGGAGAGAAAGACAGACACCTGCAGACCTGCTTCACCGCTTGTGAAGCGACTCCCCTGCAGGTGGGGAGCCGGGGGCTCGAACCGGGATCCTTATGCCGGTCCTTGCGCTTTGTACCACCTGCGCTTAACCTGCTGTGCTACCGCCTGACTCCCAATAATTTTGAATTTCTATACCATGTTTTCTTTCCCTAGGATATGTGCTTCCCTCTATACCTTTACATCTTTTTTATTATTATTACTAGGGCATTTATTATTTGTAATTTTATTATTACCAGGGCAATTATTATTTATAATTTTACTTACTTTTAAAAAAATGTATCATGGTGGAAACACTAAGATGAGATTTGTATTAGACATTTGTTTTCGACATGATTATTGACTATAGGTTCAATATACAGTGTACAACTGAGGGGGCCAGGTGGTAGCGCAGCGGGTTAAGTGCACATGGCCCGAATCACAAGGACCTGGTGCAAGGATCCCGGTTCGAACCCCCAGCTCCCCATCTACAGGGGAGTCGCTTCACAGGTGGTGAAGCAGGTCTGCAGGTGTCTCTCTTTCTCTCCCCCTCTCTGTCTTCCCCTTCTCTATCCATTTCTCTCTGTCCTTTCCAGCAACAACAACATCAATAACAATAATAACAATAACAAGGGCAACAAAAATGGGGAAAAATGGCCTCTAGGAGCAATGGATTCATAGTGCAGGCACCGAGCCCAGCAATAACCCTAGAGGCAAATAAAATAAAATAAAATAAAATAAAATAAAATATACAGTGTACAGCTGACTACAGGTATACATACAGCAGCTCTCTCGAACTGATTCATCTTGTTCAACTGAGACGCCATGCTCATTGTACTAGTAATTTCCCTCTGTCCTAACCATCATGTCACTCTTGATTCAATGAAGCTATCTTAGATATCTCAGATAACGTAATCAATCATTGATATTTCTGTGACTGGTTTTTTTTAATTTAGCATAATATCCGGAAAGTTCATCTATATTGTTATTGGGTGGTTGGAAAAGTCACGATGCATTTTTTTTTTTTTTGTCTAGAAAAATATGCTGTGACAGGGGCCAGGCAGTGGCTCACTGGGCTCACATGGCATGAAGCGCAAGGATCCATGCAAGGATCCCAGTTCGAGGCCCGGGCTCCCCACCTGCAGCAGGAGTTGCTTCACAAGGGTGAAGCAGGTCTGCAGGTGTCTATATTTCCCCCTCTCTGTCTCTGTCTTCCCTCCTCTCTTAATTTCTCTCTGTCCTATCCAACAGCAGCAACAACAACAATGGGAAAAAGATGGCTGCTAGGAGCAGTGCTGGGGGGGGATTCATAGTGCAGGCACTGAGTCCCAGTGATAACCCTAGAGGCAAAAAAAAAAAAAAGAAGAAAGAAAAAGAGAAGAAAAGAAAAATCTGCTGTGACTTCTCTGACAACCCAGTGTTTACTACATAGCCTTTTAATTTTGCTTTTTTGTTAGCTAGAGACAGAGTTAGAGAGACCGAGAGGGTGAAAGGAAACAGCCCTGAACCTTCCTTCAATGTGGCGCAAGTCAGACTCAAGCCTGGGTCGCACATGCAGCAAGTGAGCTATTTTGCCAGTTCTGTGTCGCTCTCTTTAAGGATGAATGCTGCTTCATTATACACACATGCTCTACTTTCCCCCCTACGCATCTGCTGATGTACACCTGAGCTATTTCTACCTCTTTTTACTCCTCTGAATAGTCATGCAATAAATGCCGGCCTGCTAATATCTATTTGAGACCCTAACTTCATATTTTAGGCTAAATACCCAGACAGTGAATTTGCAGGATCGTAGTCTTCCTTCCTTCCTTCCTTCCTTCCTTCCTTCCTTCCTTCCTTCCTTCCTTCCTTCCTTTCTCTCTTTTTTCCTCTCTTTCTTTGCTTTTCCCTCCAGGGTTATTGTTTGGGGCTTGGTACCTGCACCACAAGTCCACCGCTCCTGGAGGCTATTTTTCCCTTTTGTTGCCCTTGTTGTTTTATCGTTGTTGTGGTTATTATTATTGTTGTTATTGATGTCGTTTTTGTTGGATAGGACAGAGAGAAACGGAGAGAGGAGGGGAAGACAGAGAGGGGGGAGAGAAAGACAGACACCTGCAGACCTGCTTCACCGCTTGCGAAGGGAACCCCCTGAAGGTGGGGAGCCGGAGGCTCCAACCGGGATGCTTAAGCTGGTACCTGCGTTTTGCACCATGTGCACTTAACCCGCTACATTACCGTCCCATCCCCACATAGTATTTCTATATTTAAATTTTGGGAGATTTCTGTACTGTTTTCCTGTACTAAATGGTACTGTACTATACTGTACTATACTGCATTTTTTTTTTGCATTCCCACCAACAGCATGCAAGGATGCCAATTTCTCTACATTCTTACCACTGAGACGCAAAAAAGTAAAAAGGAGAAGGAGAAGAAGAATGGGGCTGGGTGGCAGCACAGCGGGTTAAGCGCACATGGTGCAAAGCGCAAGGACTGGAGTGAGGATCCTAGTTGAAGCCCCCGGCTCCCCGACCTGCAGGGGGGTCTCTTCACAAGGGGTGAAGCAGGTCTGCAGTGTCTGTCTTTCTCTCCCCTCTCTGTCTTCCCTCCTCTCTCAAATTCTCTCTGTCCTATCCAACAACAATGACAGCAATAATAACAACAACAATGATAAACAACAAGGGCAACAAAAATGGGAAAAATGGCTTCCATGAGCAGCACCATAACCCTGGAGGCAAAAAAAAAAAAGAAGGATAATTCAGTGTTATTTTATTATACCTTGCACAAAAATCCAATTTAAATACACTAGGTGTGTTTAAATGTAAACACTGAAATTGTACTGCTCCTAAAAGAACACATAAGTAAAAAAGCCTCATGATAGTGATCTTAGCAGTTATTTTATGGATCCGACACACATACACAATAAGGAAAAGAAAAATAAGAAGGAGAAGTGGAACTACATTAAATTGAAAACTTATAAACAGCAGAGGAACTAACCTAGAGTGAAAGGGAAATACACACAATGGGAGAAAATATTTGCAAATCACACAGCTGGTAAAGGACCTGTAGTCTGTAGTTTCATATTCATACACATTGAAAATTTTCTTATGCCATGCCCAGATAATAACAAACAAAATTTAAAATGGCAAAAGAAATTATATTACATTCTTATCCAAATCCAATGGGTCAAATGATAAAGTCAGTTTTTTAAAAAATTCTCATGCAGAGAGAGAACAAAGAAAAGCATAGATAATAAAAGTCCATGTTTCACCCTAGCCGCAGCTTAGCAATTGTGCTGAAAATCCATTTATGAAAGTCGTTAAGTCAGAGGACAGAATTAGCTAATTCGATTTTCTTCTTCTTTCCTTTCTCTGGCTCACCATCTGGCTTAGACATCAGTAGCGTAGTGACTAAAATGCAAGTGATGGAAAGAAGTAGAGACCACACTAGCTTTGGCCTCTGTGAGTGAGAATTTCTTAACGACTCAGGTAGAAGCCTAACTTCCAATTTTCCTCCATTCTGTTTCTCAGCTGGATTTTGTCACTGGGCCATACACATCCTATTAACTCTGTGCATTTGGCTGGGCTATGTGAGTTTGTGCTGCACCCTACTTTTCCGGTAATAATGGAAGAATATTACAGACTTTGTATGTTTCCTTAGTTGCAAATCAGCGGAGACCCCCCTTTTTTTTTGCTTCCAGAGTTATTGCTGGGATTTGGTGCCTGCACCATGAGTCCACCGCTCCTGGAGGCTATTTTTTCCCTCTTTCGTCTCCCTTGTTGTTTTAACCTTGTTGTGGTTATTGTTATTGTTCTTGATGTCGTTGTTGAGAGAAATCACGAGAGGAGGGGAGACAGAGGCGGGGAGAGAAAGATAGACACCTGCAGATCTGCTTCACCGCCTGTGAAGCGACTCCCCTACAGGTGGGGAGCTGGGGGCTCGAACCGGGATCCTTACGCAGATCCTTGCGCTTTGAGCCACTGCGCTTAACCTGCTGCGCTACCACCCGACTCCCAGGAGGCCCCTTTGAAGAGGTCTTTAGCTTATGCTCTTTGGCAAGAGATAAGAAAATATTGAAACCCTGAAGCCCACATCTTGAAGGCAGAGTGTAGGGGTAACATCATCCAATGTCTGTCTCACTGGGGTTATTTCTTCCACCTTCAGACAACTCAAGGTAAATACTTATGCCTTGGTATTTCCCTAGGGGCTTCTAATTCATCACCTAGGATGGCTGGTTGGACAAAAGCCAGCAACCGTGATATGAACAAAAGCCAGATGGTTGGCTCTAACTACTGAGATGCCTTGTCGTATGCTTTACATTGGTTTGTTCTAGCCCTCCCCCGCCAAGAGAATTGGATGAGTCCTGTTAATTTGGCGGGCCTGCTTGGCCCCGCCCCAAGAAACCCGGAGAGAGGGTTCCTGAGTCAGAGAGTTCCTGAGTCCCTGAGTTCGAGAGTTTCAGGGTTACAGAGTAAGAGAGAGTTCCAGTGTGCCAGAGTTTCAGAGGGTTCCCGAGTACGAGAGTTCGAGAATTCCTGAGTTCCAGAGTAGAGTTCCAGAGTTCCAGAGTTGGAGAGTTCCTGAGTTCAAGAGTAAGAGAGAGTGCTTGTGCCGCTGCAAAGAGACAGCGGAGTTCTGTTTGGTGATTAGTTTGTCTTAGTTTATGAATCGTTGTTCCTGAATAAAGAAATACAGCTTCCCTGCCCAGCCGTTGTCTCCGCGTCTCTGTTACCCGCCCGTGAAGCAAGCCAGCCGGCCAGAGCCTCCGAAATTTTAACAACAATGCCTGCCACTTAATAAAAGTTTGAATAAAGCATTTTAACCTGAGATTTTTGTTTTCTTCTCTTTTCCCTTTATAAATTATTAAATAAATTTATCACACAAAAAGAATTGTGTCCAAAAAAGCTCCACAGAGTTGGTAAGGAATTGTCTTTCCATTTCCTGCTAAGGTGTTATGGTTGGTTAATGAATCTAATGCAACTAGAAAAGTGAACAAATTGAAAAGATAATCTTTTAAAAGACACTGGGTAGTGGGAACTCCACCTCCCAGAGCCCTACCCCACTAGGGAAAGATAGAAACAGGCTGGGGGTGTGGATCGACCTGCCAATGCCCATGTCCAGTAGAGAAGCAATGACAGAAGCCAGACCTTCCACCTTCTGCTCCCCGTAACAATCCTGCGTCCATGCTCGTAGAGAGAGAAGGAATCGGGAAACTTCCAATGGGGGTGATGGGATAAGGAACTCTGGTGGTGGGAATTACACCCCTCTTATCCCACAATCTTGTCAATCATTACTAAATCACTAATAAAAAAAATTAAAAAGTGTTGAAGAGAAGTATGGTAACAATAAGATAAGCTAAAATTCAAGAGAAGGAAGAGTCCTTCTTAAGATGTTTTCTGCCTTTGGTATACTTGCTAATTCCTGACAAGGTAATAATTGGATTTGGTACAGTAGAGGGACATTATTGAAAAGAGAAGCCAGAAGAATTTGGATAGTTGGTATGAGTTTGTAAAATAGAGATTCTGAAAAGGGTGATCTCTGACATATGGCAGTTTTCTACTAAAAATGCCAAAGAACAGGTGGGAGAAAAGACAGGAGAAAAATGAAGAAATTCACCAGGGAACTGGAATCTATGAAAGAGAATAAGACAAATATTCTAGAATTGAAAAAGAAAAGTCTCCTGAGAATAAGAACTCCTAGGAAAAGTTAACAGCAGTTTGGGCTCAGTAGGATACAGAATAAGTAACCTGAAGATAGCGGTAGTGCTGGGGGTTAAGTGCACGTTGAGCAAAGCTTAAGGACTGGCATAAGGACTGGGGTAAGGATCCCAGTTTGAGCCCCCGGCTCCCCACCTGCAGGGGAGTCGCTTCACAGGCGGTGAAGCAGGTCTGCAGGTGTCTATCTTTCTCTCCCCCTCTCTCTCTGTCTTCCCTTCCTCTCTCCATTTCTCTCTGTCCTATCCAACAACAATAATAACTACAACAATACAACAAGGGCAACAAAAGGGAATAAATAAATAAAATAATTAATTAATTAATAAAAAAGGAATCAGGGGGTCATGGAGGTGAGTCAGCATCAGATCATGGGTTTGATTCTTTAAAATTTTTTTAAAATTTATTATTGGATAGAGACAGAGAGAAATTGAGGGGGCAGGGAGATAGAGATGAAGAGAGACAGAGAGACGCCTGCAGCCCTGCTTCACCACTTTCAGAGCTTCCCCCCTGCAGGTGGAGACCAGGGGCTTGAACCTGGGTCCTTGCACACTGTAGTGTGTGCCTTAAACAGGTGCACCACCTGCCTGGCCCCTGGCTTGATTCTTAGTACTATACGAAATGGTCCCTCTCTCACTCTTTCCCCTCTGTCTCTGTCTCTCTCTCTCTCTCTCTCTATGTCTCAGGGTCTCACATACAACAAATTGGAATTTCATAAAAACAACAATAACCAAAAAAAGAAGAGAGAGGATAAAATATAAACAACATTCAAAATGATAGAGGCCCTAAAATTTCCTTACATTTGTAAATTTCAAAAGTTCAGTGAACTCCAAGTAGAATAACAATAAATAAATCACACTCAAGCAGCTCACAGTCACCCCTGTGCATAGATGCTAACAGCAAAGGTGAAGAGAGAATCTTGAAGTAACTCAGGGGAAGTCTCCTTTAAAAGAACCACAATGAAAGCGACATTTGTTTTTTAGACAGGAACTATGACAACTAGATGCAACAGACTGACATATTCAATGTCACAAGAAAAATAACTTGACAAGTTGGAATTCTATAACCAGTTATTATTTAATAATATTATTTAAAAATGAAGATAAAATAAAGCCACTTACAGACCATCAAAAGCCAGAATAACTAATTACTGGCAAACGTGTCTTGTCAGTGGCCCTAATACAATTTTTGATATGGTTAGAGATCTATGATCTGGCTATTTCTTTTCTGCCTTATATTATTTATTTTCAGCTTCACTGTCTTTTTTCTATTTAACACTCAAAAATACATCATTTCAGTTCTTTTAATTTTAAGCTATTTAACATTTTTTTCTTAGTGATTGCTCTGGAAATTCCAATATAAATATTACTTTGTCACAAACTACTTCAAGTTTATAATAGTTAATTTCATTAAAATATAGTAATTTGGGGGTCAGGCTGTAGCGAAGCAGGTTAAGCACACATGGCGCCAAGCGCAAGCACTGGCTTAGGATCCCGGTTCGAGCCCTCCCCACCCCCCACCTACAGGTGTATTGCTTCATGGGTGGTGAAGCAGGTCTGCAGGTGTCTTTCTCTCTCTCTCTCTCTCTGTCTTCCCCTCCTTTCTCCATTTCTCTCTGTCCTATCCAACGACATCAATAATAATAACCAGAACAACAAGGGCAACAAAAGGGAAAAAGTGGCTTCCAGAAGCAGTGGGTTTGTGGTGCAGGCACCGAACCCCAGCAACCGAACCCCCATGGAGGAGGCAAAAGTAAATAAATAAATAAGATGAAATATAGTAATTGAGTTCCTATAGAATTTCTCTTCTATGTTCTGCCATATATCCTAGCAATTATGAAGCCTGGTTTCATGATTATTGATTTATATTTTCTTCTTTCTTTCTCTTTCTTTCTCCTTCCTTCCTTCCTTCCTTCCTTCCTTCCTTTCTTTTTCTTTTTTACCTCCAGGTTTATCACTGGGGCTCGTTCCTGAGCTAGGAATCCACTGCTCCTGGAGGCCATTTTTCCCATTTTGTTGCCCTTATTGTAGTTGTTATTGTCATAGCTGTTGTTGCTGGATAGGACAGAAAGAAATGGAGAGAGGAGGGGAAGAGAGAGAAGGGGAGAGAAAGACAGACACCTGCAGACCTGCTTCACCGCTTGCGAAGCGACCCCGCAGGTGGGGAGCTGGGGGCTCGAACTGGGATCCTTACTCAACTTGTGACATGTGAGCTTAACCCGATGTGCTACTGCCCAGCTCCCTGATTTATATATTAAGAGCATTTAACAAGAAGATGTATTTATATAGCCTTTTGTATTTATCATCATGTTCACCACATCCAGTGCTCTTTATTTTTTTTCCTGTGGATTCAAGTGACTGATAGTATTTCCTTTTAATCTGAAGAATGTTACTATTTCTATAGGGTTCCTTTATTGTTTTGTTCTAAGTTTGCTAAACACGCCTTCTCAGCAAATTTCTGCAATTTTTTTTGTTTCATCTTTATTTTTTTAGATAGATGTTGATCATTCTTGGGTTCTCTTGACTGATGAATTATATAATGCCCATTCCCATCATTTATTATCTTACTTATCTTAAAGTCTTGTGTCAGATATGAGAATAATTGTCCTTGTCCTTTTGTGAGGTGCACTAGCTTTGTGTGATCGTTTTCCAGCCTTTCTCTTTGAACCTGTGTCTGTCTTGCCAAATTAGGTGGGACTCCTGTAAACCACATCTGGCTGTATTGTATTTCCTGATCTGAACGTCTACTCTGTGCCTTTTGATGGATGAGTTTCGTCCATTGACATCAGTGAACGTATGGAACTAAGATATTTCAGGGTCATTAAATGATTCAGGTATTAACTGTTCTGAACCTCCCCCTCCCAACTCTCTTAGGGGTCCCTTTAGTACTTGTTGACTATCAGGTTTAATGATGATAGATCCCTTCAGCTGCCTCTTGTCTGAAGAGGTCTTTATCCCTCCATCCAGTCTAAATTAAAGTGTAACAAAGTAGAGTATTTTCTTATTGGAACCCTTTCTTGTTGGAAACACTGAATATTTCACCAGTCTCTTCTGGCCTTTATAGTGTCTTCTGAGAAATCTGCTGACAATCTCATGGATGTTCTCTGGTAGATCATTTTGGTTTTTTTCTCTCTGGCGTCAAGATCCTTTCTTTATCTTGATATTTGCTAGCTAAATTATGACACGCCTTGTCATAATTTTATTGGGGAATCTCTGTGCTTCTTGGATCTGCATCTCTCTGATGCTGCTCAGAGTGGGAAAGCTGTCTGATATGATCTAGAATGTGGTCTTCCCCATTGCCCCTCTTCTCTTTCTGGAAGACCTATGATACAAATATTGTTCTGCTTGACATTGCCCCAAAGGTCTCCGGTGTTGTCCTCATCATCTCTTATTCCCTTTAATTGTCCTATTGCTTTATTCTTAGTTTCTTTTAAAGAATATTTCATTTATTTATTAGATAGAGACAGAAATTTAGAGGGGAGGGAGAGAGAGAGAGACACCTACAGACCTACTTCACCATTCATGAAGCTTTTCCTCCTGCAGGTAGGGACCAGGGACTTGATCCTGGGTCCTTGTGCACTGTAATGTGTGCATTTACCCAGTTGCACCACCACCTGGCCCCCTATTTTTAGTTTCTACTGCTTCACCCTTGGGTACATTGCTTTGTACTCCTGCTCCTATAAGTCCTTCCATTGCGGCCTTTAGTGCAGCTATTTCATCATTTTTATTCAGTTGTTGTGGCCTCTAGTTTGGTCACGTTGGCCTTTAGCTTTTTGTTTTCTGCTTGGGTCTGTGTTAGGATTTCTCTTGAATTATTACATGTTGTTTCTCTGTTATTCTTGGTGAATACTTCTACTAATTTCAATAGCTCAGCGAATAGCATGTGGACTATTGCTGCATAGTTTTCTTCAGGGGTCTTACCTATCTCCTATGTATTTGGGTTTTTTTTATTTTAGGGTTCTTGTTTTGGCCTCTAGTGAGGGTGGTATTTTGGTTACTGCCAATTTTCTTTAGTGGAGGCCTCAACTTGGTTGTACATGGGCCAAAATGAGCTCACTTTAAGGGTGAGATTTCTTCTGCTACAAATGGATTGAGTTTGGTTATTTCTAGACTTTTAATCTCTGGTGACTGGAGTTAGTTGTCCTGGATCAGGCTTAGTGGTGGCTGGATAAGTATGGAGATGTCTCACAAGTGTGGAGGTGAGGACATGGTGGCTGTGACTGGCAGTTGGTGAGTAGTGCAGTTAGTATTAGATGAGATGTTGAAAGGGTCGGGTTTTGGGGGGTCAGGTAACTTGAGATGTCAGTGTTGAACGAGGTGCATGAGTGAGGGACCCTGAGAATCCCAGAGACATCCAGGATGCATGGTGCTGCCCACCAGATGAGCTTTAGCATTAATTGGAAAAGATGCAGAAGGTCAAAGAGCCTAGCTTAGCAGCGGGCAGAATTTTTCCCCCCCAAAAATAGAAGAGAGATGGAATGGTTAGAACTTTAGTAGAGGTTGTTTGTGTCTTAAGCTCCATGGGAAAATAGAGGTTCTTTAATTCCAGGAATGTGTGACTTCAGCTGTGGGAACACTGATCTTTCTGCCCTCCAGGAGACTGACAAGGAGGTACGGACACGACTTCCTTAGAAGACATTGCTGGGGGGGGGGGGGGCAGTGGCGCACCCTGTGGAGAGCACACGGCATAGTATGTGAGGGCCTGGGTTCAAGCCCGTAGTCCTCACCTGTGGGGGGAAGCTCTGAGAGTGGCGCCCAGTGCTTCATGTGCTTCTCTTTCTTTATTTTCCTCTTCTCTCTCTCAATTTCTCTCTGTCCCTATTCAATAAATAAATAATCAAATGGATAAACAAACTGTTTAACAAACTATTTAAAAAATATGTTGGACTTGGAGTATTGGAAGAGGGCTTGGACTTTCTGAATTAGGGCTGGGTCCCTAGCCTCGGGCAAACCAAGCTGGTTAGGGGGTTCCAGACCCCTTAGCTGGGGATCACAGGCTGTGGTCATACAAGCACAACTATACTCCTACTTGCTCATAAACAACACCTCCACAGAGCAGGTCAGATTGTCCCAGTGTGTGTTTACCCTGCTGGCAGATGTGGGTAAAAATAACAACCTCGGGAGTGGGGCGGTAGCGCAGCGGGTTAAGGGCACGTGGCACGAAGCGCAAGAACCAGTGTAAGGATCCCAGTTCGAGCCCCCGGCTCCCCACCTGCAAGGCGAGTCACTTCACAGGCGGTGAAGCAGGTCTGCAGATGTCTGTCTTTCTCTCTCTCTCTCTCTGCCTCCCCTCCTCTCTCCATTTCTCTCTGTCCTATCCAACAACGACGACATCAATAAAACTACAACAATAAAAATGAGAGCAACAAAGGGAATAAATAAATAATATTTCTTGAAAAAAAAAAACAACCTCTCTCACAGTTATCCCTGCACTGCTGGTGAGATATCACTTCACTCCTGTGAGAATGTCACACATCAGAAAAGGTAACAGCAGCAAATGCTGGAGAGGGTGTGGGGTCAAAGGAACCCTCCTGCACTGCTGGTGGGAATGTCAATGGATCCAACCTCTGTGGAGAACAGTCTGGAGAATTCTCAGAAGGCTAGAAATGGACCTACCCTATGACCCTGCAATTCCCCTCCTGGGGATAGATCCTAAGGAACCCAACACATCCATCCAAAAAGATCTGTGTACACTCAGTCCTTTTTACCCAGGAAGCACAGACTTACTCATGAATTTGGGTGTGTAGGTCAGCAGTGTGCGTGTGCGTGTGTGTTTGGGGAGATTCTTCAAGTGTGGGGAATTGACTCCAGGCTTTGTTCCTATCTTTTTGACACCTCCCACGCAGACACTTGATGTGGAGAAGTACTGACTCTGTCTCTGCTGGGATCCCAGAGTGAGTTTGGGGCTTACTTCCAAATGTGTTCTGCGCCTGCTCCCTAGTTCTCTTAGTCTGCAAACTGGCAACGTTGTGTATCTAAATTTAGGTGGTACTCAGGGACTTCCAGCTACACAGGAATGGCATTTAGTATTCTTCCTTTATTCAACCAAATGTTTATCTTTGTTCCTCGAGAAAAACTGTAGGGTTGTCTCATGTTATTCCCTGCTTTTATTCCTTTGCCATCCTTGCACCTCTGGATCTGACTGTTTTTTGCTCAGATCCGACTCTACCTGTGTTATAATCACACCTGTCTAGAAGCTAACAAAGATAGACCTGTCTGCTTGCCACCATCTTCTGATCTGGCCTTCATCTTCATCATTATTATTATTTTTTTTTATCCCAGAGCACTGTTCAGCTCTAGCTGATGGTGGTGCTGGAGATTAAGCTTGGGACTTTTGGTGCCTCATGCATGAAAGTCTTTTCGAACAACCAGCATATCCCCAGCCCTTGTCTTCATTTTTCAAAAGATTTTTTTTTCCTGAAAGTAATTTTAAAATGTTTTGTATTGTCATTATTATTATTATTATTTTTGCCTCCAGGGTTATTGCTGGGCTCAGTGCCTGTACCACTGAATCCACTGCTCCTAGAGGTCATTTCCCCCCCTTTTGTTGTCCTTGTTGATGTAGCCTTGTTGTGGTTATTATTGCTGCTGTTGATGTTGTTCGTGGTTGGATAGGACAGAGAAATGGAGAGAGGAGGGGAAGACAGAGAGGGGGAGAGAAAGACAGACACCTGTAGACCTGCTTCACCGCCCGTGAAGCGACTCCCCGCAGGTGGGGAGCTGGGGGCTCGAACCTGGATTCTTACTTGGGTCCTTGTGCTTTGCGCCACATACGCCTAACCCGCTGCGCTACTGTCTGACCCCCAATTATTATTATTTTCTTATCTTATTTTTTACCAGAGCACTGCTCAGTTCTGGCTTATTAAGTTGCGGGGGATTGAACCTGGGACTTTGGAGCCTCAGGTATGAGAGTTTCTTTGCATAACCATTATTCTATGTACCCCTGTCACATAAAATTGTTGACTTTTTTTTTTCTCTTTGCAATATGTTAAATGTCTTAGTTCAGTACCTTCTTACCATCATTCTTTCTGATGATGATAAACTTGTGGAACTCACCGTTGTTCCTCTATCACATGTGTCGTTTTTTCTCCTAAGATTTCTGTGACTTTCCCATATTTGAGGTTTGATGAGTTTCTTGGACCTGCAGTGTTTTTCACCAGTGTGAGAAAGATCATTATTTATTTTTTAAGAAAATCTCTTGCCTCTTTTTCTCATCTGTCTTGGGATTCTCTTTGTACCTAGGCTGGTAGGCTTGGTATTATTCCATATGTCTCTGAGGTCTTGTTAATTTTTCTAATTTCCTCTTTTTTCTTCAGGTTGTATGATTTCTAAGAAAGGCACAAATGAAAAATGTACTCAGTGAGCTCAAAAGCAGATTAGAGATGTTGAAAGAATCAGTGAGCATTCTTCTTCGAACATTTTTTCATTTGTGCCTTTCTTTTACATAATTTTTATTTATTTATTGATGTAATTGTGGAGTCATTGTAATACTGTCCTTTACTTAAAAAATTATTTTTAATATTTATTTTCCCTTTTGTTGTCCTTGTTTTCCATTGTTGTAGCTATTATTGTTGTTGTTATTGTACAGGACAAGAGAGAAATGTAGAGAGGAAGGGAAGACAGAGAGGGGGAGAGAAATATAGACACCTGCAGACCTGCTTCACCGCCTGTGAAGGGACTACCTTATAGGGAGCCGGAGGCTGGAACCGGGATCCTTACGCCGGTCCTTGCACTTTGCACCATGTGCGCTTAAGCCGTTGCACTACCACCAGACTCCCTATCCTTTACTTTTTAAACAAATTTACTCACTTTATTACTGTTTTGAACATATATCTTATGGCTGCTTTGAAGTCTTTGCCTATTAAGTCCATCATCTGGGTCCACTCAAAGACAGCTTTTATTGACTTGTCATAAAAATATATTATATTGACTTTGATTCTAATTTTTTTCCCTGGAGACTTTTTTTGGGTGGTGGTGGGGAGCTGATTGCTGTTGCTATTTGTTTTTAAGTAACTTTCCTGGATTTTCTCTCTCTGTCCTGTCACTTGCTGCTGTCTTCTCCATTAAGAAAAATCTTAGGGTGGTCCAGGAAGTGTCGCTGTGGATAAAGTGTTGGACACTCAATAATGAGGTCCCAGGTTTGATCCTCAAAATTGTATGTGTCAGAGGAATGCTCTGTTTTCCTTTCTCTCTCTCAAATAAATAAATCTCAACTCCCCCCTCCAAACACACACACACACACACACACACACACACACACACACTATTGGGCAAGAGAGATAGTTTGTCAGGTAGGGCACATGCTTTGTGTGTGGCACAAATCTGAGTACTGACACCACATGGGAGGTGTCATAGCATGGGGCGGGGGAGCTGTGGTGTCTCTTTCTCTGTGTGGAAAACGCAACCCAGCAGAGAAGCTGCTCTTGTACAGTGCCCCCATTCCAGGAAAAACAAAACAAAAAACCAAAACAACTTCTCATTAAAAATGTTTCAGTCCAGGGATTACTTTTATTTCTTCATAGTTCGGCGATTAGACAAGGACTATTTGTACTCAAACATCAGAAAGGTTTCCACTATCTCTGTGTGGGTTAGGGAGCAAATTCAAAGTTCACATAGTTTTCAAGTTTCCCATGACTTTGAATTTCTGTCCGACCATCTCAAGCAACCAGGAATGTGCAAAGTACTTGGATATGTTTTTTCAGAGCGGGGGCTTGGCCAGGGGGTGGCTGCAACTTTTCATCCGGGGCTCTCTGGAGAATTTACCAAACTCCTTTACAACACTTATTTCCCTGGTCTGTTGAGTTGAATTCCTGATTTATTCTTAGGCCTGCTGCTGTCCCTACTAGGACTAGAGGCTCAGGCTAGAGGTGATGCAATCTTTTCTGTTTGTTTTTTGGTCAGTGGTGTGTGTGTGTGTGTTCTTGGGGGGTGGTTTTTAGCTTCTACTCTCAAACGTGGCTGTACCGACTAGCAAATAAAGCTATGACTTCTCATAGCTAGCCTCATTCCTGCAGCACTTACGTGCTGAATCAGCTCGGCCAGGAAGCAAGATGTAAGTAACCTCAAGAATGTCACCCATTGCCTGAAGACTTACTCCCAGTTCATCAGTTCTGAGAAACAAAGCTCTTCTCAATTTATTTTGTCTTTTGTCTTTGGTTGATTTCTAGAGATACAAATTTATCGTTACTTTTTAGGGAAAGAATGTTGATTCCCCCCCCCCCCCCAATTCTCCCTAGTTGGAAGTCTTCTGTTTTTACTTAGCCTTTTGGCTTGCTAAATTTTTACTGCTATAACAAATATTCTAGAACTTAAAAAAAATTTTTTTGCATAATTATTATGCTATCTCCTCCACCCTTAAAAAAACATTTAACCCAACTTTGTGTGTGTGTGTTCACTGGGAGAAACAGTCTAAGTATCTAGTCAGCCATAGAGAAGAGAATTAATACTTTGCCAGTATTACTTTTTAATTTTTATTTATTTTCCCTTTTGTTGCCCTTTTTTTTATTGTTGTAGTTATTGTTGTTGTTATTGATGTCGTCATTGTTAGGACAGAGAGAAATGGAGCAAGGAGGGGAAGACAGAGAGGGGGAGACAAAGACAGACACCTGCAGACCTGCTTCACTGCCTGTGAAGCGACTCCCCTGCAGGTGGGGATCTGGGGGCTTGAACTGGGATCCTTACGCCCGGTCCTTCTGCTTGGTGCCATGTGCACTTAACCCACTGCGCTACCACCCGACTCCCTTAGTATTACTTTTTTTTTTTTTTTATGATCATTACATAAAGTTGTTTGTGGAAAAGAATTCAACAAAGTGCCTGTACCACATAGGGTCTTAACAAGCAGTAGTTATAATAGTGTTCCAGCACTTACAATGCACGGCTTTTCATAATGTTTCATTTACTCTTAACTCAGGTAGGCACACCAATCTTAATATTAGCCTTTTCTGGGCATACCTTATTCTTTTTTTTTTTTTTAATAAATGAGGGTTTTTAAAATTTTTTATTTATTTATTTTCCCATTTGTTGCCCTTGTTGTTTTATTGTTGTAGTTATTATTCTTGTCGTCGTTGGATAGGACAGAGAGAAATGGAGAGAGGAGGGGAAGACAGAGGGGGAGAGAAAGACAGACACCTGCAGACCTGCTTCACCACTCGTGAAGTGACTCCCCTTCAGGTGGGGAGCTGGGGGCTCGAACCAGGATCCTTACGCTGGTCCCTGCGCTTCGAGCCACATGCGCTTAACCCGTTGCGCTACCGCCCAACTCCCTCTACATTATTCTTGTGGCAACTTCTGCAAGACAGTCCAAGAAACTGAAGCCTCACCAGTCTTCCTAAAACAATGCTTAATAAGATTGCCTCTGTGTAGCTTCTCACTATCCCTATGAGTCTCGTAGTCATTCATCAGCAGGTCTATAAAACGCGATGCTCTCCAACAATGGCCCAACTGCTCAGTCTCCTCTCCTCCTCTACGCTCACCACTTCACTCTTGTCACCCATCCTTTTTATGTCATTCTCCTCATTTCTTCTTCCCTGCCCACCTGACCCTACCTCTTTTCTCTCTTTCTTTATTGCACCTCTCTAAAATTTACAGCTTCTTTAAAATATTCCTTTCATTTATTCAGTAGACACGTGTTCACGTCACAAAATAGGAGTTCCCAGGAATGTCTCTAAGGTGCCTTTCCCTACCTAATATGTTTTTTAAATCACCATTATTATTCCACTTCTTTTTTAAATTTTATTTATTTGTTTTCCCTTTTGTTGCCCTTTTTTATTGTTGTTGTAATTATTATTGTTGTTGTTATTGATGTCATTGTTGTTGGATAGGACAGAGAGAAATGGAGAGAGGAGGGGAAGACAGAGAGGGGGAGAGAAAGACAGACACCTGCAGACCTGCTTCACCGCCTGTGAAGCGACTCCCCTGCAGGTGGGGAGCTGGGGGCTCGAACCGGGATCCTTACCCATGTGTGCTTAACCCACTGCACTACCACCCAACTCCGTATTATTCCACTTCTAATCTAGTGTGGCTACATGTTAGTCTTTGGTTCGAATGACACATCACTTTTGACTGGCTCTCACTCTATTGGTGGGTGAGCCTTTCATCCCCTTGAGTTACACATCTGTCCTAGTTCACACCATGTCTCTTCTGGACATGTGACACAGCATATGGTTATAACAATGTAACAAATGTATATCCAGAGGAAAAAAGTAATTATGATTATGAGTGACTATCATAATTGACCTTGTCATAAATTATGTTCCATAATGTTCATGCTCTTAAAATCATAACACTTTTAATATTTGAGTACATTAATTATTTCATGCTATGTAGACAGCCAAGTGATAATGAGTCTCCTCTAGTAAAAGAAAGTAATCTCTCTGGGAGTTGGGCGGTAGCACAGCAGGTTAAGTGCAGGTGGTGCAAAGCGCAAGGACCAGAGCAAGAATCTCGGTTTGAGCCCTGGCTCCCCAGCTGCAGGGGAGTCGCTTCATAGGCGGTGAAGCAGGTCTGCAGGTGTCTGTCTTTCTCTCCTCCTCTCTGTCCTATCTAACAATGATGACATCAATAATAACAACAATAATAACTACAACAATAAAACAATAAGGGCAACAAAAGGGAATTAATAAATAAAGTTAAGAAAAAACTTAAAACAAAACAAAAAAACAGAAAAAAAAAAGAAAGTAATCTCTTCGAATGCTTGGTTTGCTTTCATCCAGTATATCAGTATTTTTGCCATCTCTGCTCTCCATCATTTCACTGTGTTTTTGCCAGTTAGAAACTAATGCAGATGGAATGAAATAAAAAATCAACATAGTTGGAAATGCTGGGGAGTAGCTCACCTAGCAGTGCATACACCTCTCTTTATATGCCGTGCTGAGTCTGAGCCCTAGCACCGCACGGGAGTACCACAGACAACAGCTGAGTCTGAGCCCTAGCACCGCACGGGAGTACCACAGACAACAGCTGAGTCCGAGCCCTAGCACCGCACGGGAGTACCACAGACAACAGCTGAGTCGGAGCCCTAGCACCGCACGGGAGTACCACAGACAACACCAGGGGAGCTCCATGGGTGGCACAGTGCTGGGGTGCCTCTCCTCGCCCGCCCGAGAACTAAAGAATAAAGGCTTGGCCAGGGAGGTCACTCACTCACCAGTACTGTGCATATGTGAGACTGAGTTCACTCATTGCCTCATATGGGGAAAAATGGCATAGTTATCACTTCACGAGTCCAGTTAGTCAAGCTCCTTATCCCAGCCTCCTTCCTTCCCATATTTATGGGGGAGAGGACAAGGTCATAGGCAGTGATGTTAGGAAAATGGAATGTGCTTAGAAGACCAAAGGACACAGTAAAGGAGGAAAAACAAGAAAACATTGGGGAGGTCGGAATTGTTTGACCCACTTGAATGAAAACAACCCTGCCTTTCACCGCTCCCCACTGGTTAGTTTAAGACCAGACATATTCCAAAGATAAGGAAAAGTGCACTCACGAAAATCAGTAACACCCCGAGAAATCTGATGGATGAGAAAAACTGGAGAGGATTGGCACTATGCTTGGTGATGTCTTACCCATGGTGAGTTTATCTAGTATCAGCACAGAAAATTACAGTTGCTTGCAAAAGGCCACCAGGTTGCATTAACCAAAGGTGGTTCAAGGCTTATTCCTATTTCAAAATAACTTGCGTGGCATATACATAAGGATGTATCACTATTGTTTTTGCATCCCAAAAGATTTAAAGAGTCCATACAAGTAATTTTCTTTCTTTCTTTCTTTTTGTTAAGTAGAACTTTCATTTTATCTTATTTTACAGTGCTTTAGAAAAGAAAAGGGAAAACCGGTCTTGTTATACATATACTGAACTGGGATGCGAGATGAAGGTGAAATATTTTGTTTGTACTGAGGCAAACCACTGAGGAAAACAAAGTAGTTATATTCTTTCAGCAATCTGCTGCTTCTTACCCAAAACATAAATCTCACTGTTGACGACAGCTGTACTGAATCGGTACTTAGAGTACTTCATGGGCGCCCGCTCCATCCATCGATCTTGGCTGGGGTCATACTGCAACAGTTTGTTGCTTAATCGGTCCGGTTCTTCATCCGGGAGATCCATCTGGGGGAAATATGACAGCCAATGTGATGACATACCACTTAGAGATCTTTATGAGGCTATAAGCGCAATTAATCAAAGCAGACAGTCAGAGAGATAAATAGGGGTTAACTGCTGTAACTCATATTCAGAGACACACCACATCCCAGGGCTTGAGGTTATAAGTACCTTGCCGACAGCAGAGAAATTTATATTCTGTAGTAATGAAGCTAAGGAGTTGGGTCAGAGCAAACAAGCTGTGATCTTAGCAACTGCGAAACCTTAAAAATAAAACCGTATTTTCTTTTATTATTTATCTATCTATTTATTCATTAACTGGATAGAGACTGAGAGAAACTGAAATGGAAGGCGATAGAGAGGGAGGGAGAGAGACACCTGCAGCCCTGCTTCACCACTTTTGAGACACCCCCCCCCCCCGCAGATGGGGGCCAGGGGCTTGAACCAGGGTCCTTGTGCACTGTAATATGTGCAGTTAACTGAGCACCACCACCTGGCTCTCAATCACATTTTCTTGAACAGGATTTACAGTGTAATTTTACTTTGCCTAGGTTTATAATGGTGGATTTTAATAAGATTTTGGGGAAACTAATTTTAGTAATGTAGAAGGTATTTTTCTTTATAATATTTTCTAATTCAAATGAAACAAAATTACAGAAACGTTTTTAGTGTTTTAGTAGTTAGAATGCTTCTACACTGTAATTATAGCCTCTATAGGAATGGTCTGAATTCGATCTTGCAGATATATCTTCTAAGGCAAATGGTATTTCTTATGTACTCATACATATATTTCATGACAATAGACGGTAGAAATAGAATGACTGCTCAGCCTGACACAGGCGTGTGTGGCTTCCGCTATTCGTACACTTGAAGTATTGCTTTACTGTGCACAATGCATTGGGAACTTTAATGACTTGATGCTAGGGGTGCCTAGGTATCTTTTGTTTGTTATTTTGGCTGCAGGTTATATGCAATTAATTCGAGTGAACTTTCAAGGCATTAAGAGTATGCTTAATACAGTTCCTTAACACAGCTCTGCGTTACCCTGCCACCTCACACACTTATCAGGTTCAAACTGATACTTTTCTTATGCAATAAATACTCAAGTGCCACCAGCTCATAGACATTTACAAATTAACACAGTTAACTTTATAGTTTTAATTTTCCTTCTGGTTTAAATACTTCTCTATTTGACGGGGAGAAAGGCAAAGAAGAGCTTCTAAGTTGTTTTTGGAATTTATTCATACAAAATTATGTAATGGATAGTTCTGGGAAAGCTTAATTACAAGCTAGCTGTGATTAAAGCTGTGATACTTTTTGATGCATTGCATAACATTTTACATAATAATCTCCCTCTTAGCCAGAGCAGGGCTCAGCTCCGGTTTATTATGAAGGTGCTGGCCATTGAACCTGTGAGCTCTGGTGCCTCAGGCAAGGGAGTCAGTTGAGAACAGCACACAAGTTTAAATGTATTCAATGTGAAGCTTAAGTTTAACTTATATTTAATTTAATTTGTTTATTTATTTTTTACCAGAACACTTCTCAGCTGTGGTTTATGGTGGTGTGGGGCAGGATTGAACCTGGGAATTTGGAGCCTCAGGCATGGGAGTCTCTTTGCATAACCATTGGGAATCTCTGCATACAATTTGCATAACCATTGTGCTATTTAAATTTCAAATAAAGGCTTACTATGCTATAAACACCAAAAGCCCAAGCCAATGAAATGAAAGCCCAAAATCAATTTTATCATGAAGCGAATTTGAAGAACAGAAGAAAATCAGGTAAAAAAATAAATAGTTAATGTTACAGGATGGACAGAGCTAGGAAGACTACTTTTTAATATGAAGTACTGGATGGGCAAGGCTGAATTCAGGGACAGGAAACACACAGTGAGAGTGCCAAGGCACAGGAGGGCCACCCTAAGAGAAGAGAAAGGGTCATGGGTTGGCTATCGTTTTTCCAGGTTTTGCTATAAGCAGTCTTCTGGCTTCTCTATCTGCTGATGCTCAGAAAAGACCTAAGATATTTAAAGTCACAGTCTGTTTATGTGGAGAGAGAGTGCGCCAGTACAGGGTGAATACTCTGATGTGCCCACTTAGAGTAAGAATTTTAAATATGAAAAGACGAAAGGGTTACTTGCCTCTGGCGACACAGTATTTAAGCAAACAGAGCTGGGATAAGACTCCAGCTTCTTCATGTTCAGCAGGGAAGCAATTACAGAAGCCAGACCTTCCACCTTCTGCAGCCCATAATGATCCTGATCCTGGGTCCATACTCCCAAAGGGTTAAAGAACAGGGAAGCTATGAAGGGAGGGGATTGGATACGGAGTTCTGGGAATGGAAATTGTGTGGAATTGTACCTTTTAAAAGATACCTCCTATGGTCTTGTCAGTGTTTCCATTTATAAATGAAAATTATTTTAAAAAAATAAAAAAAAAGAATGAAGAGGACGATAAACTGAGAACATTGTTCTAAAAAGAAAGAAAGAAAGAAAGAAAGAAAAAAAGAATCTAGCTTCTCTGCCACTTATTTCCACGCTCCCTGCAAGTAACCCCTCAACACAAGAGTCTTTGATAACTAGCAAAACTGGGAGGATTATGGAGAACGAAACTCGGCCGCTGAATGGACACACACTTGAGCATTCATCCTCCTAAAACTGCTTTAAGACTTGAAAACCTCAACTTTTGCCGTATATAATAGAGAAAGCATTTTACCAGAATGCAAGCCATGCACTTTTAGTATTCCACAACCGCGTTAAAAAAAAAAAAAAAATCAGCCAAACCCAGCACAGCCACGCCAAGTATACAGGGAATGCGTCAACCTGAGGGCTCCAGCCGCCAACCACATACAGCTTGCTCTTCACCGTCACCACGGCGTGGCATGCCAATGGCAGTGGAAGTGGAGACACCCTTTGCCAGCTGTCGTGTGCTACAGAGTACTTATCAACACAGTTCGTAATAAGGTACTGGTTTTTAATTTTCATCTGTCCTCCTATAACATAGAGGTCAGTACAGATACTGCCCAGAGCGTAGAGCTCTCGAAATTCAGTGGTGCATAACTTTTCCCAGAACTGGCCTCCTCTATCATGGTACCTGTAGGTCAGCAGAGAGAAATCTAGAGTTAACACGAAGTTGACTTGCCCAGAGTCACACTTAAGTTCCTTTTCCAACTGAGATAACACGTTTGGGATTTTTATAAATGGAGAGGAAAAAACATTGATATAAAAACATAGTACAGGTGTGCATTTCTTGAAGGACTGATGAATGTGCACAGAAATGACCCCAGATATCAACAGAATGTTTAGAAAAGCAAACATGGAAAAACGAAAAAATGCTGATGATTCAGAGTTAGTCTTTATTTCCTAGAGTCGTAGGAAGACAAATGATGAAAAATAAAGGAGGTGGTTGTGGGGGGGAGGAGGAGAAGAACAATTAGGAAAGTTTTTGAGAAAATTGTCATTTTATCGTAAGAAAGGAAATGAAAATGAAGAAAAGCTGCATTAAATGGACCAGAAGTAGGACTTTGGCACTACGCTGATCCGACTAGAGCCGAGACTCTAAAACAAACAAACAAACAAACAAAAACCAGACTTCTAATGGGATTGCACAGGATATGTGGAGTTTTAAGAGTTGCTATTATGGGGCTGGGTGCTGGCACACCTGGCTGAGTGTATGTGATGCCAGGAACGAGGATCTGGAGTCAAGCCTCTGCTCCCTACCTGCAGGGGGTGCTTGCAGTGAAGCAAGTACTGCAGGTGCAGGTGTTTCTCTCTCCCTTTCCGTCTTCCCCTCTCCCCTCAATTCCTCTCTGTCCAGTCAAATAAAGAAAACAATAATAATAATAATAATAGGAAGACAAAAGAAAGGAAAAGATGGGCACTAGAGCGGTGGACTCAAAGGGCTGGCAATTAAAAAAAAATCTTCTAGTTCTGACTAGCTTCAAATAGAGTCAAGAGTATCTGTAGGTGTATAAAAGCCACCTGTAGGTGTCGACTGGGTATTTAGCATCTTTTTTAGTCTACTAAGTGTGGTAATTTCAATAATTGCTTTCATGAATATGTATGCTAGTCTGAGAAAAGTACTGGCGGGTAGGGACCCCGGGATATACGGCCTTAGAGTCTAACACATTAAATGGGGCGTGTGTGTGTGTGTATGGTCACTATAACGCTGGCTCTCTCTTTTATAATTATTGTTTTATTGTCACCAGGGTTATTGCTAGGGCTCAGTGCCTGAATCCACTGCTGTGGACATTCATTTTTTTCTTTGATAAGACAGAGAGGAATTGAAAAGGGTGGAGCTAGAGAGGGAGAGAAAGGAAAAGAAAGAGAGAGAACCTACAGCCCTGCTTCACTGCTTGAGAGGGGCCGGGAATTTCAGCCCAAGTCCTTGTACATGGTAACATGTGCACTCAGCTGGTTGTACCACCACTGGGCCAGACTTGGACTCTCTTTTGTTTTCTGTTATGATAATGGTAAGTCTGTTTCCTCTAATGATGACTTGGGAGCACTTAGTCTAAGGCAGACAGAAGTACTTACGGAAATAATGGGATAAAATACATGAAATTAGATTTATTTCAGAAAACCCAGGAAAAATGCCTAGAATATATATACAAAAAGCCAGGAAAAATCAGAAACAAAGTGGTTCTGTTTTGGAATAAATGAAGAAATTATGGTATGTGTGTTTTACCCAGGGTACAATTTTAAGTACAGACTCTTATTCTGCATCAGACATTTCACAGTTAAACTTATTACAGAAGCTTTCTCCATTAGTCTGGGCTGAGTCTTCCATTCTGCCCCAGAGATAGCATTTTACTTCGGACTTGACAGGGGAGTTGAAAGATCTTGCTCCTGTACTAGATGGCAGGTCTGGCTTGTCACAAACTGAGTGCAGACATTTAATTTTGTGACAGTCTTTTTCTATGTAACTCTAGCTAGGAAAGCTAAACCCTTGGGACACTGACTACATTCTCATCACTCTTTTTAATTGTACTTAATTTTAGAAGAGAAAGGAGGAGAAGTATCTACATTTAGGGACTGTTAAATTAAAACAAATTAACAAATAGACAACTAGAACTAAAAAAAAAAAAAAAAGGCTTTGGTTTTCTGAGACATAATTTAAGAAAATAGGCCAAGAACAAAATATATTCTGGGAAAGATGAGAAATGTGTCCTTGTTGGGAGACTGGCTAATCTGGTTTTTAATATTTTGAACTAAAAAACGTAGAAAGTAACCAGAAAGAACTTATGAGGGGGCTGGGAGGGGATGTGCCCAGCCAAGTGCACCTAATAAATACCCTGCAGAAACACCCAGGTTCAAGCCCCCAGTCCCCACCTGCAGGGAGGAAGCTTCACAAGTGCTGAAGCAGTGATTTATGTGTCTCTCTTTCTCCCTCTCTCTCCTTCCCCTCTCAATTTCTCTGTCCTATGAAATAAAATAAATAAATACTTAAAAATTTAATCTTAACAAATATGGAGAGGCCAGAAGATAGCTCATCTGGGGAACACACACTTCACTATGTACAAGGACCTGGGTTTGAGCCCTCAGTGTAAGCACCATGCCCTACTCATCTCTGGCATAAGACGGTATCCAGGATTGAATTTGTGTCCTTTGGGGTTGCGGGTGCCCAAGTTGGTGCTTTAACAGGCTGAGTTATCTCTCCAACCCTAAAGCTCTTCCCCTCCCCCTCCCCAGGGTTATCACTGGGACTCCAAGCCTGTATGATAACATTACCCTTGGAAATCATTTTTCCCTGTGAGATAAGGAGACACATCTACAGCACTGCTCCATCACTCATGAAGCATCCTCCTTGTAGGTGGGGACCAGGGGTTTGAACTTGGGTCCTTGTGTGTGGTAATGTATGTGCCACCACCCACTCCATCTTCCCAAGTAGTCTTACACTATAAACATTTTACTGTTGGAAGTTTAGCAAAGATCTATAAAATAAGAATACAGAGTGGAAAATGACAGATGATTACTAAGTTTTGGTCAAGAAAAAAATTACTTATTGCTTTGGATTATGAGCTAAGAATTAGTTTGAAGGAGCTTGTCTTAACACAATTTCCTTCTTGTTAAAAGTGATCTGAAATTCCTTAAAAACAAAACAATGTATGATGCTGTCAAGTGGATAAATAATGAAAACTAATAATGGACTCTTAATATAAGCATATCTAACTTATGCAAATACAACTGTATTTTCTTAATTAAAAGGAGAGAAAATCACTTAGAAATGTGGATGATTTCATTATGAATTTTTCATGTGTGCTACATATTCACCATCATTTAGGGTTTTGTGCACAAAGAAGTATCTTCAACGTATAAAGATTTTATTTATTTATTAATGAGAAAGATAGGAGGAGAAAGAGAGAAAGAGAGAGAGAGAGAGAGAGAACCAGACATCACTCTGGTACATGTGCTGCCAGGGACTGAACTCAGGAGCCTCAGGTTTGAACGTCCAGTGCTTTATCCACTGCACCACCTCCCGGACCACTCCATATTCTTTATGGAGTAATTTGGTCTAACTGTAAATTAAGGCGTGGCCACTTTCTAATCAGTATTTCTCCTATTACTGCAAACATCAAAGCAAAGTGCAGAAAACAAATGTACAAATATGGTGCCAGATACAAACCTGTAGATTTCAATGTTCCTGCTCTTTTGTCTGGAGAGTTTAGAAGCACTTGCTTCTCCAGCTACAACTATAGTGTTGTTGTCCATGACAACCCCAGTACACACAGTTCCTAAACCCTCTCCATATTTGGGAGACGAGATGAAGTAGGTCTTCCGTGATACGGGGTCATAACAGAAACTGGCCTCCCCATAGTTCCTGCGCCTTGATCTGATTCCGGAAGAATTGTTGCCAATGCAAAGTAGAAGACTAGTAGTTTCCATCCCATAACGAAGATTCATAGGGTGCTGCTGGGGTGTTTTGATGGCTTTGAATGCATTTTGAATTATGTCAATGCAGTCTGCATCACAAAGCAGCATTGTGTTCCTTTTCAGAGCTTGTCTTAAAAAAGAAGGATTGACCAGTTCCAATCTGACTTGCTTCAAAAGCTCAACAAGATGCTCTGTGCGCGATTGTTGGTTATGATTTACCCATCTCAGAACTAAGTCCAGAATGTTCTCCTCTCTGGATATGTTTAGGTCGTCCGATTTAATGAGTGTGAGGAATTGGTGCACTTCAGTTTCTAGTATTTCTTCATGCAAGCTCACCTCTGCAAAATGCTGATATAAATACTTCTTCGACTGATCGGACAAATCTTCAGCTCCAATCTGCTTGGCAAAGTAATAGACACCAACACAGTTGGAGGCATCCATATGGTCCATCATGTATTTCTGACACGCCTGAAAGACTTCCTCCATTTGCATGAAATAGGCGGCCATAGCTACAGTCTGTACATTGGCATGGTTAATCTCCAAAGTTGCACTGTACATGTGATTTAAGATCACTGACACGCTTTCTGCTGTGATATCATAGAGTATGACTTCCCTCTGGGTGCATTCGAGTAGCCCGCAGGTAAACATAGCTTTGAAATAAGGACTAAACGCAGCCAGAACCAGTCTGTGGCAAGGAAATTTTTCCCCTTCTGCTATGAGCACCACATCAATCATTTCCTCCAACTCTTTCATACTCTTGATTGTATTAAGTAAATTCATGCTATGTTGGCATTTTCCTTTCCCTTCCAGTTTGTACTCCATGATAATGCTCTCCAATGTTTCTAACTCTCTTAGGTTTAACTTAATCCACGAGGGGTTATTTGCATGTCTGATTACTCACAAAGTAACAGAGGTGTTATGTAATAGTCCTGAAAGAAAGAAAAAAAAGCATTTTTTTTAAAGAAGAAAAAGCAGGTATGGGGATATAGCATAATGTATATGCAAACAGGTCCTTATGCCTGAGGCTCTGAGGTCCCAGGTTCAATCCTTTACACCATTATAAACCAGAGCTGACAAACAAATAACCAAACAAAGAATCCTATAATTCCTTAGATGTGATAACATGTACACTCTACTGGTTGAATTATCACTGTTTTGTTTTTTACACAGTTCTGGCTTATGGTGTCGAAAAGAACTGAACTTGGGATCTTGGAGCCTCAGGCATGAAAGTCTTTTTGCTATATTCCAGGCCCTATGTCATTAACTTTAAGACAATTACTTTCCCACTAAAAATGTGTCAGGAGCCATTTCTCTGCTTTATAGATGATAAGCTTTGAGACAACGGAACCCCTCAAGACAAGGTTAATTCCCCCCCCCTGGGCAGGCCATTTCCCCTTAGGTAAACCATTTATCAGTAATCAAGTGAGTCAACACAAGTGAGTCAACACACAGTTTGGTTCCCGCCATTTGTTGCAAGGAACATTCTGCTTTGAAGTTGCTCCCCCTCCCCCCTCCTCCAGCATTCCCTCTCCTTCCCTAAAGCCTTATAATGCCTGTGTTCACAATAAAATTTTGCAGCTTGATCAGAAACCTGTCTTGCTGTCATTCTTCGTGTCTCGTGTCCCTATCATTTCAGGTCTCATTGGGTTCCTAGCCCTTGTTCACCGCCCTGCTGGTCAGGGCAAAAATGTTATTGACTATATAGACCTTAAATCATTAACTATTGATACAGTAAACCGCAGCAGAGGCCTCTCTAGGAAGCCCTCATTTCTAAGGTGAAGAGAAAAGTAATCAATGTGGCAGATCTTGCAATTTGATTCCCAGTTACAAAATACACCTGACCCACTGGCAGAGAAAGTAAATGTTCTCAACTAGAAGTTTGCCGGATTAGCTTCGCAGGCGGGAGACAGAGATGACCAGGGACTCATGGCTGAGCTGAGGATGCAGTTCAATCTTTATTCATGAGTGGGGATGCAGTCCAACAATCTAATCTCTTCTAATCACAACACAGTTCTGTCCTGTATCTCTCCTACCTCTCTCCTCAGGCAGAAGAGTCAGGAACAAACTATAGGGGCAGGGAGAAGGAAAAAGCGAGAACCAGTGAGGACTAAACCAAATGTCCCAGAGGCAGGGGGAGCGAGGACCAAACCAATATCTGGGAGGCAGGGGGGTGGCCAGCCAACAGCAGACGTACAAACAGAACACATCACAAGCAACACAAAGTGAATGATAAAAAAAAACCCAATGTGATGATAAAAACAGAAGGCTTCACAAGCAGAACCCAGATGCATACCAACAGAAGTTACATCGCCCACAAAGTTATGTGCACCTCTAACTCTATCATGTATCATGGCTGGGGAAAAAGTCCACAAAAAAGTCTACTCAAATTGAGCTGTGGGTCAATAATTCAAGACAGTAGCTAATACAAAGATTATTTCTCCTAGGCTTTGGAAAGCACAAAGTCTGCTATCCTGAGAATCCACTATACTCGAAATAAAATACTTTCAGCGACAAAGAATGATGACTTCACCTTTTCACCTCATCTTGGACGGGACTTGAAGGAATTATGTTAAGTGAGATCAGCCATTAACAGAAGGAAGAATATGGGATGATCTCACTCATAGACAGAAGCTGAGGCATAAGAACAGAAGGGAAACATAAAGGACTGGGGGCAAAGGGGCTTCAGGTGCATGATGGTGGAGGAGGACCTGGGCTGGGGTGACAGTGTTTTGCAGAAAATTGATAGATTTCACACATCTACCAAAACTGTATTTACTATTGACTGTAGACCATTAATTCCCCCCAACTAAAGAAGAAGAAGGAGAAGAAAGAGGAGGAGGAGGAGGAGAAGGAGGAGAAGGAGGAGGAGGAGGAGAAGAAGGAGAAGAAAAAGGTGAAGAAGAAATCAAATACTTAGACTAACTCATCCTAAACTTAGCAAATGCATAAAAAAAAACCCACCTATTTCTCTTTCCTCAGCTTCTCTCTGTTCACTTTCTCACAGAGGCAGAAATGAAACAATTTCTCACCTTAAAAGGCACTCGACTAATTAAAAGTCTCCTTAAGCTAGTTGGTTCATCTTCCCTTTCCCCAGGGGACCACAAACGGGTCTTTCAAGGAAGTTAATTAGCTGATTTGATGCCTAGAGCCAGAAGCCTGAATGTGAGGCCTGGATCTCAAGTCTCTGTCATCCATGTGGGTCTTACTTGGATCTCAGTTGCACGCAGTAAGAACAAATGATGATGGTAAAAAGTCAGTGCTACGAATAAAGAAATGAGGGAGAGGAGGCAATTTTAAGAACATGAAGACAAAATTTGTTAGCTGTAGAGATTAGAAATTTTCTGCATTTCTATAGTTCTATAAAGTATGAGAAATCTCATGTGTAGTGATGAGATGTGTGTGTGTGTGTGTGTGTGTGTGAAATTAAAGTTCATTTCAGGAACCAGTGTGAGGCATAATAAGAATGCCAATCTTAGAACCCACAGGTTGAAATAGGAATAAAATCCTCTTTGGTGGATTTCCTGGCATTAATGATTTGGCTTTATTTCAATAAAGCCGTAAGATTTTCTTTGTGAGGGTCTGCAGGTCAGAGGTAAACCTTTTTTGTTTGCTTTTAACTTTTATAAGGGACCCAATTATGGGTAATTAAGAGGTCGTTATATTTCTGAACTCTCCTACAACACATTATGACTAGTCCAAATCATTATGTAGGCTTCTTTATACAAAACACATCAATCAATTTTATAGATGATAACTGTTACTTTAAGCTGAGAAGCATAAAAGCGTTCATATAAGGAAAAATGAGTCTTTCAAAGTTCTACTATGCCATCTGTACTGATATACAGTAGTTCCTCTAAGAAAACTAATATTTACAATGTTAGAAGGCTCATCTTCCCTTTCCCTCGGGGACCGCAAACGGGTGTTTGAAGGAAGTTAATTAGCTGATTTGATGCCTAGAGTCAGAAGCCTTAATTAATGTGAGGACTGGATCTCAAGTCTCTATCATCCTTCTGGATCCTACTTGGCTCTAAGTTGCACGCAGTAAGAACAAATGAAGTTTCCAGACTAGATCTAAAACAGGTAGTTCTGACTCAAGTTCTAGAAAAAATTGATCTTGATAATACTAGGACAAAGCTAACAGACTGTAATCACTACTCTAGATTTTGTATTTCCCCCCCCAAAACATTTTATTGGGGACATAATGTTTATTTATTTATTTATTATTATTATTCTGTCTCCAGGGTTATTGCTGGGGCTCAGTGTCTGCACTATAAATCCACTGCTTCTGGAAGCCATGTTTCCCCTTTTGTTGCCCTTGTTGTTTATCATTGTTGTTGTCATTATTGTTGTTATTGCTGTCATTGTTGCTGGATAGGACAGAAAGAAATAAAGAGAGGAGGGAAAGACAGGGGGAGAGAAAGACAGACACCTGCAGACCTGTTTTACTTCTTATGAAGCGACCCCCCCTGCAGGTGGGGAGCAGGGGCTCGAATTGGGATTGTCCTTGTGCTCAGTGCCGTGTGCACTTAACCCACTGAGCTATTGCCTGCCTGGCCGTGGGGGCATAATGTTTTACAGGACAGTTGTTGATACAAGATTACACCCATGACAGGTGCCTGCATGCCACTCCATCACCAACCCAAGTCTCTTTTCACCACTGTGTCCAGGGTACTCTACATACCACCCCTTTTCCTCCCCTAGTCCAAAGTCCTTTGATTTACTGCAGTCGGCCACACCCAATTCCAGCTTCACCTTTGCTTTGTCTCTTAGGTGCCACCTATAAATGAGATCACCCAGTATTCATCCTTCTCATTCTGGCTTATCTCACTCATCATGATTTCTTCAAGTTCCACCAAGATATGGAAAAGGAGATGATTCCATCATTTCTTATAGCTGAATAGTGTGCATATATCCACAACTTTCTTTTTTCTTTCTGTTTTAAAAATTTCTCTATTGGGGAGTTAATGCTTTACATTCGACAGTAAATACAATAGTTTGTACATGCATAACATTTCCCAGTTTTCCATATAACAATACAACCCCCACTAGGTCCTCTGTCATCCATTTTTATCCACAACTTTCTTAACCACTCATTCATCATTGGACATCTGGCCTGTTAACAGGCTTGAGCTATTACAAACTGTGCTGCTATGAAGATAAGGTACATAGATCGTTTTGGCTGAGTGTTTTTTTTTTTTAATTTTTAAAAAATATTTATTTATTCCCCTTTGTTGTCCTTGTTTCTTTCTTTCTTTTTTTTTAAATTGTACTTATTGCTATTCTTGTTGTTGGATAGGACAGAGAGAAATGGAGAGAGGAGGGGAAGACAGAGAGGGAGAGAAAGACAGACACCTGCAGACCTGCTTCACTGCCTGTGAAGCGACTCCCCTGCAGGTGGGGAGTCGGGGGCTCGAACTGGGATCCTTCTTCCGGTCCTTGTGCTTTGCGCCACGTGCAGTTAACCTGCTGCGCTACCGCCTGACTCCCTTGGCTGAGTGATTTTTTAATCTCTCTCTCTCTCTTTTTAAGATTTTATTTATTTATTAATGAGGAAGATAGGAGGAGAAAGAACCAGGCATCACTCTGGTGCATGTGCTGCCCAGGACTGAACTCAGGACCTTCTGCTTGAGAGTGCAATGCCTTAGCCACTGCAACATCTCCCAGGACCCCCCCCCCTCAGTGATTTTATATTGATTTACAAAATTACAAGATAACGGGGAACAACTCTGAACCACCAGAGTACTGGATCCCCAGTCCCTTCATTGTAAGCTGCATCAGTTCTCCCTAGGGTGCAGCTATTATTTCTATCTTTCTATATTTGTATGTATTTGCCCTTTTAAAAAATTTTTTTACCTCCAGAGCTATCATTGGAGCTCGGTGCCTGGACTATGAACCTAATTCTCCTGGAGGCTATTTTTCCCCTTTTGTTGTTTATCCTTGTTATTGTTTTAACTGTTGTTGTATAGGACAGAGAGAAATGGAGAGAGGAGGGGGAGAGAAAGACAGACACCTGCAGACCTGCTTCACCGCCTGTGAAGCGACCCCCTGCAGGTGGGATTTGCCCACCTTTTTTAAAGGTCCTATCGTGTCTTCTTTCCCAAGCCACTCATACACCTACTACTACATCCAAATGTCCTTCTCCTCTCTCTCCTCTCTCTCCAGTCCCTGATGGAGTGGGAGTTCAGAGCCCTCTCATCATCATCCCCCTATCGTTTCTCCCCATTATGGATCATAATTATTTTTGGCGTGAAGAAGGTGGAAGGTCTGGCTTCTGTAATTGCTTCTCTGCTGGACATGGGCATTGGCAGGTCAGTCCATATCACCAGCCTGTTTCTGTCTTTGCCTAGTGGGACAGGGCTCTAGAGAGGTGAGGTTCCAAGACACATTGGTGAGGTCATCTGTCCGGGGAATCAAGATAGCCTCTGCAACTTGGTTGTTGAAAGGTGGCAAGATATCAAGTGGGACAAAATGATTAATGACTATGAAACAAAAAGTAGGAGTAGAGCAGGTGAGAATAAGAGTCTTAGGGTGGAAAGCAGCTAGGAAGTCCATTTTAGGCATGTTCCTAGGGGCCCAGGACTATTATAGAGTTTTTTTTTGTTTGTTTTGTTTTTTCTGCTTGAGTTTGATAGCTAACATGGACTTGGATAAAAATACTGTCAGAGAAGATTTTGTCAGAGTAGAGAAAAGGACTAGAAAGTTGGATTAGGGCAGAGAATAGCTCCCATTCTTAAAAAAAAAAAAATCCATCCACCCAACCCAGGGCCCATATATATTTAACACAGAGCATGTATAATCTCTGAGTCCCTATTGGTCTGAGCTCACAGTTCATGGCCACATCTGGGAATACTGCAGGCTGCACTCATTTCAGGACCAGTCTTCCTCAAGTGGCAGGGCAGGAGACCCAGCCTCCCTTCGGAGAGTGGGGTAGTCTTTACCTTTGCTGCTGTATGGTGAGGGCAAAGTCCAGGGAAGGCCCACAATAGGGCTTATGATGACGTCCCTGTTGGAAGTGACCATTGATGGTGGAGAGAGGGATCCACAGAGGTCTAGGCCCATCATATATGTGTAGGAATTCAAGGGTTCCCTAACCAGGGCCTTAGATGATGGGGTGGTGTGATATACTGACCAAAAAGGCCATTGTTAAGTGAGCCAGTCTCTTGCCCTTATATTTGAATATATCTTTGTGAGAGGCACTGCTGAATCATGGGGTGGACCCATTTTTAATGTTCTAAGGAAACTCCAGACTTTTTCATGGGGTTGAACCAATTTACGTTCCCATGAAGAATGCAGAAGTGTCCTCTTTGGGACAGTATGGTGTGGAACTATACCCTATAATTTTACAATCCTGTAGCCACTGTTAATCATAAATAGAAAAGACAAGAAAGAAGCGCCCTTCTTTCCCCACATCCTTGCCAGCACTTGTTTCTGTCTGAATAGTCAAAGGAACTATCACCAAACCAGAAAGACATCCAACTGAATTTCTCTAAGATCTGTTTACACCATATTGGATGGAGGGGCTGACAACCAAAATCCAAAAAAAAAAAAAAAAAAAATCCCAAACTCAGCAAAACCAATCAAACAACCTCTCATTTAAAAATGGACAGAGGGCATGAGGAGAATTTTTATTACAGAAGAGGTCTACGGTCCCGGCAGTGGCACACTAGGTTAATCGCATGTAGTACAAAGCGCAAAGACCTGCTCAAGGATCCCGGTTCGAGCCCCTGGTTCTCTACCTGCAGCGGGGTTGCTTCACCAGTGGTGAAGCAGGCTGCAGGTGTCTATCTCTCTATTTCCCTCTCTGTCTTCCCCTCCCCTCTCAATTTCTTTCTGTCCTATCCAAAAAAAAGGAAAAAAATGGCCACAGCAGCAGTGGATTTGTAGCAGGCACCACGCCCCAGCAATTACCCTCGAGGCAAAAAACGAAAAAGAAAAAAAAACAAGAAGAAGAAGAAGAAGAAGAAGAAGGAGAAGAAGAAGAGATCCAGATGACCAAAAGACAGAAAAATATGCTCAAAGTCATGGACTCTTAGAGAAATGCAAATAAAGACAATGATGAGGTATACTTAACACCTGTGAGAACATCATACTTAATTTAAAAAGGATGTTGTATCCTTATGGCAGTAGCCAAATGACTTAGAAAAAACTTTTGGGCACAGGGCTCATCTAACGGAAACACAAGTGGCGTTAATCTAAAAGACAGACAGGAAATGGAATGACTAGTATAGTATGAGGTTTTTTTTTTTTTTTTTTTTTTTGGTAAACACATTATAGGCAACTTAATATTTACTACCAGACTTATCTCTTGGCTTCAACACCTACATAATGACTTCAAGGTCTTTCCTTCCTTCTCATTCCTTCTTTTCTCTAAAATCCAGATCTTTGTCTCACTTTGGTTGGAACCTGAAGAAGTGTTGGGTGGAATGAGTCAGGAAGAGGAGGAGGAATGCTGGTTGACTGCATTCATAGCTGAAACTTGAACACAGTCAGAAAGGGAGAGCACGGGGTGAAACTTGGACTGGAGGTGGGGTACTTCACCAAAGCAAGGAACTCTGGGAAAGGATCGGAAGAGAGTTTGAAGGGGGAGTTGAAGGTGAGAGTATTTTGCAGACACCCATGGTGTAGAGCTGGGTAATGGAGCTATATACAAGTACTCTTCTAATAAAATGGGATAAAGATAGTCTAAATTGTAATTATTATTATTTACACTTCAGTTCTTCCTAGCGTAAATGGTATATTAAAAAGTGCTGAGAAATATCCTATGGTCTTGTCAATGTTTACATCTTATAAATAAATTTTTAAAAATGCTGAGAAACAGCTGCCTGTTTAATTGGAATACTTTATATAAAATTTCACTTCTGCCAAATTCTTATATTTTCTATTATTATGCTGTTAAGTGACAGAACTAAAAAAGAAAAGTCTACTTCTTTTCTTCTCGATAGAAGGCAATTATCATAAGTCATTCTCTGTGTTTACCTCTTCTCATTAAATGATAATAACATTTTGCTCAGGTGCAGGAGCTGAGGCTGAAATTTGGTTTCATCTGACTCCGAAGCCTCTATTCTTTTTTTTTTTATAGATTTTTTTAAAAAATATTTTTATTTATTTATTCCCTTTTGTTGCCCTTGTTGTTTTATTGTTGTAGTTATTATTATTATTGTTGTTGGATAGGACAGAGAGAAATGGAGAGAGGAGGGGAAGACAGAGAGGGGGAGAGAAAGACAGACACCTGCAGACCTGCTTCACCGCCTGTGAAGCGACTCCCCTGCAGGTGGGGAGCCAGGGGCTCGAACCGGGATCCTTATGCTGGTCCTTGTGCTTTGCGCCACCTACGCCGAAGCCTCTATTCTTTTTTTTTTTCCCCTCCAGGGTTATTGCTGGGCTCGGTGCCTGCACCATGAATCCACCGCTCCTGGAGGCCACTTTTCCCCTTTTGTTGCCCTAGTTGTTGCAGCCTCGTTGCGGTTATTATTGCCATTGTTGACGTTGCTTTGTTGTTGGATAGGACAGAGAGAAATGGAGAGAGGAGGGGAAGACAGAGAGAGAGGGGAGAGAAAGATAGACACCTGCAGACCTGCTTCACCGCCCGTGAAGCGACTCCCCTGCAGGTGGGGAGCCGGGGGCTCGAACCGGGATCCTTACGCCGGTCCCTGCGCTTTGCTCCACGTGCGCTTAACCCGCTGCGCCACCGCCCGACTCCCTGAAGCCTCTATTCTTAAGGCACTATAAACTAGGGCCAGAGAACAAATATCTTAGACTTTGTAGGCCATCTGGTGTCTGTCACAACAACTAGATTCAATTCTACCATTGTAGCATGAAAGCAGCTATAGCCAATAAGTAAACCAATGAATGTGCCTATATTCCTATAAATGTCTTATGGCTATTGAAACTGGAACTTCATATATCTTTGTGTGTCATACATTTTTTCTTTTCTTTAAAAATTTATTTTATTATCTTTATTCATTAGATACAGACAGCCAGAAATAGAGAGGGAAGGGGGTGATAGAGAGGGAGAGAGACGGAGAGACACCTGCAGCCCTGCTTCCCTATCCGCAAAGCTTTCCCCCTGCAGGTGGTGACCGGGGGCTCGAACCCAGGTCCTGGAGCACTGTAATATATACTAGGGGCACAACTGCTCAGCTAAACTTTTTTTTTCTTTTAAGAAGCCATTTTCAATTGTAAAATTAACTTTTAGCTCATCCAAAATAAAAAAAGCAGGTCACTGACTCCTGGTCTTGTTTTAGAAATAAGTTCATTTTCCAGATTATGAGTAGGACATTCTAGTGTACGGATACTTTAAGCTCTTTTTCTCCACTTATACCCCTGCAGGTTTAAGTTTTAAGAAGGGAAACAGTTACAGTCTTGTTTTTATATGATCATCTGGTTGGCCCCAGGGTTCCTAATTTTTTAATTAAAATTATTTTTAAAATGTTTTATTTAGTTGCACTTTCTCAGCTACAGACATTGACTTCAACAACAACAAAAATACTTTAAAAGCAGAAAGAACTTTCAAGCATTCTGAAAGAAACAATTATGATTTATTTTTCATATCCATATATATGTAAGGCTTTTAATTCTTTCCAGTTGGCTTTTATGCAACTTCTGGAAGCTACTCGAATTGCTGTGAAGTCAGACCAAATGAAGTTACTGACAGAAATTCTGAAACATACCTAGTCAGTTAAACTAGACACTGTGCTTCAAAGAACATTCTCAGCACTGTTTCTTTCACATAAAAAGCACCCCGGATATAATGGCATTGCAGATGGAGGCTTTGGGATAACAGAGCCCTGGGTTTGGGGGCTGGGTGGTGGTGCACCCAGTGGAGCATACATGTCACCATGTTTGAGGATCTTGGGTTCAAGGCCCTCTTCCTATCTGCAGGCAGGAGGTGCGGGGAGCATTACAACTGGTGAAGCAGACTATTTCTCTCTGTCTCCCATCCTTTATTAAATGACAAAGAAAAAGAAAGGAGGAGAGAGAGAGAGAGGAAAGGAAAGAAAAAGTTCACCAGAAACAATGGAGTTATGCTACCACCGAGCCCCAGAGATGACCCTGGTGGAAACAGAATGAACTAACCAACCAAACAAACAATAAAAATAAACTCTGGGTTTGAATCCTAGTTTAGCTGTTTAACTCATGAATCTTGGTTACTTCATCTGTGAGGTGGAAATAAATACAGACAAATGAAGTAAGTTAGATTAGCCTTGGCTTTCAACCATTCAGTAAACACATAGTGTGGCTCAGAGGTTAGGAAGTTAGTCTTGGCTGAGTCTTTTCAATACATAGGCCGAGTCTTTGATATGTTGACTGTCTTAAAAGCTTAGACCAGGGAGAACAGAAGCAACCGGTGGCACCGCTATATGCAAATAATGCCAAAGGACATAAATTATGGTGATGTTGTGTATGATACAGCAAATCCTAACAAAGGGATATTTCAAAGTTAACCCAACTGTGATTATAGTAATAACTATCTATTGTCATCCTAAACCCTAAGACAGCAGGATCCTCCCTCTTCCTCTTTAGAGCCTATATTTCCCCCAGTCCTGGAACCTCTAAGGTGGGGCGCACTTTCCTGCATGCTTCTCTCAATTCATACCAAATGACATCCCATCCGCCAGTCAACGCAAAGAGCACCACCTCAGCATGCTTCACTTAGACTGTGTCCAGAGAGGTCAGGCATGGAATGTCAACCCTTCACCCTCATTACTCGAGTGAGACCTTCCTTTCCTTTCATGGTAATGTATATATATTTATTTCCTTTTTGTTGCCCTTGTTTTATTGTTGTAGTTCTTGTTGTTGTTACTGATGTCATTGTTGGATAGGACAGAGAGAAATGGAGAGAGGAGGGGAAGACAGAGAAGAGGAGAGAAAGACAGACACCTGCAGACCTGCTTCACCGCCTGTGAAGCGACTCCCCTGCAGGTGGGGAGCCAGGGGCTCAAACCAGGATCCTTCCGCCGGTCCTTGCGCTTTGCACCTGCTGCACTACCGCCCTTCTCCCCCTTTCCTGGTATCCTTAAATTCCATTCTAGGAGGTTCACTTCCTAACAAAATCCCAAAACCTAGATATAGACCAGGTCCTGTAAGATAGAGCATATATTCACATGTATCCATAAATTAGGGCAAAATATATACCTGAAAGCAGAAATACACAACAGTCTGTAGTGTGTCAGTATCAAGTTCATAATGAAATAGTGTCTACTTAGACTTAGATACCCTCCTCACCTACTTCCTATTACAGTTCTCTCACTCACTCCAAGGCTAATCTCATCAAAGCAAGGACTGCAAAAGCTGAGTAAGGGCAGACTTTAACAATGACTCTTTAGTCACTATCAGGCTACCCCATTAGCTGGGGCCCTAATCAGGGAGTCCTGAGAGTCCCAAACAGACATGATGGGCCTAGAACTCAAATGAATCCCTCTCTCCATTGTTACCAGTCATTCCTATCAGGAATTTGGGCCCTCATAGGACCTTGCCCTCAACTTGGATCAACAAAGGTAGAGAATGTTCCATCCTCCGAAGGGAGGCTGGACAATATACTTTATGCTACATCTGAGGAAGATGGGTCCTGATATTGGGGCAGCTTGGAATGTTCTCACTGATGACCACAGAATGTGAGCTCAGATCTACAGAATTGCAGAGGTCACATAGGCTCCTAAGCTGAATATGGGCCCCAGATCCCATCAAATCTATGGGGTTTATAGTCAACACTATTTATACACCTTTCCCACATTAGGGAGCTTCTCTCTTCCCTGATCCAGCTTTCTGGTCCTTCTGCCAGCCATGACATCACCTCTCCAGGCAATAATTAGGATCCACCTGCATATCAGATTTCAGGCTCATGCAAAACAACAACAAAAGTAAAACAAACAATCACTAGTATAGCCACAGGCCCTTTGGAATATAACTAAAATAGGCCTACTAGCTATCTACAAAATGGAGGACCCCCCAACTCTTCATCTGCACTATTCCAGCCTTTAGGTCCACGACTGGTCAACAATTTGTTTGGCTTTGTATGTTAACTCTCTTTTCAACCGGGTTCCATATGCCAGCATGATGCCAATCAGACTTCCCTGGACAGACAATCCCACCAATGTGTCCTGGAGCTCCGATTCCCCAGAGCCCTGCCCCACTAGGGAAAGAGAAAGACAGGCTGGGAGTATAGATAGACCTGTCTATGCCCATGTTCAGTGGGGAAGCAATTACAGAAGCCAGACCTCCCACCTTCTGCATCCCACAATGACCCTGGGTCCATACTCCTAGAAGGTTAAAGAACAGGAAAGCTATCAGGGGAGGGGATGGGATACGGAGATCTGGTGGTGGGAATTGTGTGGAATTGTACCCCTCTTATCCTATGGTTTAGTCAATGTTTCTTTTTTATAAAAACAAAAAGTTAGTCTTGGGAGTCTGGCGGCAGCACAGCAAGTTAAACGCACGTGGCTCCAGGTGCAAGTACTAGCGTATGGATCCTAGTTGGAGCCCCCGGCTCCACCTGCAGGGGAGTCGCTTTACAGGCGGTGAAGCAGGTCTGCAGGTGTCTGTCTTTCTCTCCCTCTCTCTGTCTTCCCCTCCTCTCTCCATTTCTCTCTGTCCTATTCAACAATGACGACATCAATAACAATAATAATAAGTACAACAATAAAACAACAAGGGCAACAAAAGGGAATAAATAAATATTTAAAAAGAAAGAAAGGAAGAAAGGAAGAAAGTCTTGGGGGCTGGGTGGTAGCGCAGCGGGTTAAGCGCACATGATACAAAGCTCTAGGACTGGCCTAAGCATTCCAGTTTGAGCCCCTGGCTCCCTACCTCCAGGGGGGTCGCTTCACAGCCCGTAAAGCAGGTCTGTAGGAGATTATCTTTCTCTCCCCCTTTCTGTCTTCCTTTCCTCTCTCGATTTCTCTCTGTCCTATCCAATAATAATGACATCAATAACAACAATAACAACAATGATAAACAACAAGGGCAACAAAAGGGAAAAAATAGCCTCCAGGGGCAGTGGATTGAGGTGCAGGCACCGAGCCCCAGCAATAACCCTGGAGGCAAAAAAGAAAAAAAAAAGTTAGTCTTTGGATGATCAGGCAGTGGTGCGTCTAACTGGTACAGCACACATTACAGTGCACAAGGACCAGGGTTCAAGCCCCTGGTCCTACCAGCATGGGGGAAACTCAGGAGCGGCGAAGCAGTGCCGCATATGCCTTTCTGTCTCTATCCCTAGCTCCCCTTTCCTCTCAGTTTCTCTCTGCTCCTAGCCAAAATAAATAAATAAATAAACAAACAAATAAATAAGTAAAATTTAATAAAAAAAAGGCTTTGGTTTGGCTTAGCAAAACCTGGGTTTGGAGCCTTACTTTACTATGTAATAACATGATTTAAGCTTCTTACCCTTTCTGAGTTTTGTACCTGGGATTAGTTTGAAGAATCGTGTAAGAGTAGATGGGAGAATTAAATAAGGTCAGACATGCACAGTATGTAATTTGCTTGGTAAATTGTACTTAGTAGGGAGCAAGTACACCTGTAAAAATAATTTTTCATATAATAACCATGCTACAAGGTGACAAGGGTTTAAGTTGCCTGTGGGTACAGACACAACTCATAAATAAGAGAGCTGACAGCAACTTTCTCTAGTATAATGAGGGCACAGGCAACAGGCTCATTTTATCAGCAAAACAAAATTGTATAGATGTTCTCAATGAAATCAATGGGAAGTTATTCTCTGCTTCAATTTATAGAAGGCTTAACTGGTGCATTCATATTAACAGTACCAATTATAATAGAAAAAATGAGTACAAAGATAAATATAAATCTGAAGAAGAAAGCCTAATGACTTTGCCAATCCAAAATGCATTTATACCCATTACATTTAGTTTTGAGAAATGGGCTGTTATAACTGTGAAATAAAAATGTTAATTTGCTTAAACTGCCAATATTTGACTTCTATAATGTTTAGTTTATAATCTTTAAAGTTGTTCCTTTTTTTCTAAAAAGTGAGTGGTAAATGTCATGCCTTCACTCTCTGACAATTATCCCTGTTTTGAAATCACAACTATTACACTTTAAATTGACAGCATCATTGTCTGAAACAGCAAAAACTTGGAAATCCACTTATAAAAGAAGAGAGAGACCAAAGCACATTCACTTCATATAACATGAAGAAATGGACCAGAGCTGCATTTGTCAGCACGGCTGAATTTCACAGACATAATCACACGTGAAGATGACTGTAGGAAAATTTATCACCCATACATGGCAGGCAGCATGCTTTAGATAGTCAAAACAATATATATTTTTCACAGAGGACATGTAAATTATATTTTCTGACAAAGTAAAATAGAAACAATTGGTGGATTTGGTAAAAGGTATATGGGAGCATTTAAAAATACTGTTCTTAGAACTTTTCTGTAAGTTTGAAATTATGTCAAAATTAAACATGAGAAATGATATATCCTCTAAAGATACATACAGCTAGAATGGAGTATAAAGAACAGAAGGGTAATTATCAAGACTAAATTTAGGGTGGTGATTGCTTTTGGAGGTGTGGAGGAAGGTGGATGTAATTGGAGAAGGGTGACAAGCTTTTCAACTATATAATTAGTGTTTAATTCATCAGCTGTATGGCGGGTATTAAATATATGTTTCATTATTCTTGATGCCTTTTCATGATTTAAATATGCAAAAGAGATCAAGATTAAGATCAGAAACTCCAAAGGCAGTATATATTCATGTGTATATGTATGTTTTTAGAGAGAAAGAAAGATACACAGACACAGTATGATTTCTTTAACCTGTCAAAGAGTAGGCAGGTCAGCTTATGAGTGCTTAGAAAATATGTATACTTATGATTTATTTATTAAGTCTGAGTGAGAACAGCTTTAAAAGCCTGTGGTTGTCACTTTTCCTCCTCCTCAATTTCTTTGGCATCAATCTATATGAAGGGGAAGGACAGACTAATTCCTTCTAATTCTTACTTTGGTGGGAAGAGAAGTTACTTGGTTCCTGAATTCACGTGTATTATTATTATTTTTTTTTTCTTAGAAAAGTTCAGCATGGTGAATAGGTTGTAAATCATATGAAACAGTAAGACATTAAAACCTTATGTTTTATCTATGAAAAAAAAAAAAAAGGAATGCCTGAGAAGTGACTTGGACAGAGTCCTAAATTCAAATTTGCCTTAAACTTCTATAGACTTTGGTTGGTAAGTTAGGGAGGGTCAATACTGTAACAAGAAAATGCTGTCCCAGTTTCAAGTTAGTCACTAACTTTGGTGACTAATATCCCTAATATCACAGTCCCACATTATTCTTCCTTCCTTTTTTTTTTTTTTTTTAAATCCTGAGCCTATTTTCACTTATACTACTCTTCTTTCAAGCATTACAACATCTTTCACAATCTGGCACATCTCCATTTTTTTTTCTGTTTCATCTCCTGACCTTCCTTCCTTGTATTTTTCATCCTTTTAGTAGTATTTAATCACTAACAATTCTAATGCATACATATGATTACACATCTTGTTTTCCATGTCTGGAATATGCTTCTCTCCCTCCCATCTAAAAGGTGTAATTGCCTCTTCAAAGTTCAGCTCAGATATCACCTCTTCAGCAAGTCCTTCCTGCCCTTTCTTGCTTGTACCTTAAGCTTAGTCTTTATTGCACTTTTACTGTAATTCACGTATATACATGGTTAACTCTCCTTTCCCTGATAAGCACATTTGAGATAGGGGAATTCAAGTTTCAGTCATTTCTGAATTCTACCATCTGTCTGTGAGAATTCCTAGCACATAGGAATCATTTCATATGAGTTTGCAATTAAATGAATGCTTTGCTTAGTCCCAGCTTACAAATTTGTGATAATCTTTTGTTTTCTTTTATACATGACAATGAAACCACTATCTTGAGGTTTTCTTTTTCTTTTTCTCTTTCTTCCTTATTTTTCGAGCACTATTCACAGCTCTGGTTTATGGTGGTGTGGGAACTGAACTTAGGACCTTTGGTGCCCCAGGCATGAAAATCTTTTTTGCATAACCACTATGCTAATTCCCCAGCCTAAGATCTTTCTTTAATGTTATTTATTTATTTATTTATTTACTATTGGATAGAGACAGCCATTGAGAGGAGAGGAGGAGGTAGAGAGGGAGAGAGACAGAGAGAAATCTGCAGCCCAGCTTTACCACCTGTGAAGCTTTCCTCCTGCAGGTGGGGACCAGGTGGGGGCTTGAATCTGGGTCCTTGCACACTGTAATGTGTGCACTTAACCAGGCCTGGCCTCCAGTTTTTTTCTATATATAAAGGCCTTGCTTATTGCTTCCAATTGCTGTCCTTTTGTCCAAGTCAGTAAATCATTCAGAATCATTCATTTGTGATACCCCCTTCTCACTGCTTCCCTCAAGATTAATTTCTAGTCATCATGTGCTCTCAGGAATTTAGCCCCCCATTCTTAGAGAGCTGAAGCCAAAAATTACAAATTGGCAACTCAAAGGCATTTTGTGTGTGTGTGTGTGTGCGCGCGCACACACACAGAAAAACTGTTGTCAACATGCCAAGCTGAAATATTCTAGCAGCTGGTAAAAAACAAAAACCCATTAGATATGGCAACGGTGGGTCCTTAGTCACCACGGCGGCAACAGGTCCAGGCCCTGAGTAGACATGTGCCACCTTTCAGAGGGAGCAGCTACCCTGGGGTTCCCAGGTCCCTATCCCCCCCTCCCCCCCAATTGAGCCCCGAGTCTCAGTCAGCATCTATAACCCTTATGCAGTGGCCTTGCCCAGCCCTGCCCTAGAATCAATATACAGTCGGTTAAGCTTACAACACCGAGTTTTGACCACTGGGCTCCCTATACCTTATCTTGTTGTAGCATCACACCTTGCCAATGGCACTAACCTAAATGCACTTATCTTGTAGCATCACACCTTGCCAATGGCTCAGGACACGCCTGCACTAACCTAAATGCACTGGGTCTCCCACAGGGCCAGGAAATCAGTGAATTCACTTAACAGCATTAATTCCCCCCCTGCACGAGGCCTTTCTTTCCAGGAGTGCACAATGCTTTTGCACTCACCCTAGGCTTATACTTCTCAAGTAGCTTTCAAAACGCATGACAGTTCATTAGTTCCTCTTAAGAAGCAGGTAGGGGAAAATGCAAGGCAATTAGAACCTTCGTTTGCAAGTCCAGAGAGTGGCCTGTGGGCACACCCTGTTTCCTGAAGCTTAATTTCAAGCGTCAGGCAGCAATGGAGGCTCTGGGAAGGCACCCGGGCACAGAACGACAAGGGCCCCTCCGTCCCTTTCTTTATGGGGCCCCCCCGTCTAGAGCCGAAAGCGAGTGCTGAGGCAGTCAGGCAAGCTGGAGAATTTTACCATGAAGCCTGGTCAACCAGACCCCATGACAGGAGGAGGAAGGGACCCCCCAGCCCCACCCCAGGCCGGGCAGAGGTGACCCAGACCGCGGCTCCGGGCAGCTGCTCCCAGAAGCCGGAGCTGACCCTATGGCAACCTCCGCGAACACAGAGGAGCTCCCAGATCAGGGCCCCTGCAGGCTGCCTGCCCATGCATGCCATGCATGCCACCCTTCTCCAGCACCCACAAGCAGACTCCGGGCGGCGGGGGCTTCCGTTTTCCTTGCCCCGTTACTTACAGAGCAGCTGTCCGGCTGGAGGCTGCCCGCGATGGCATGGCGTCGTGGGGAGGGTGCAGGGCCAGGCTGGGTGGCGCGCCAGAGGGCTAAACTGTCCCACACAACCCAATATGGGTCTGTGCCGGCTGAAGGATATAAATAGCTGCGCCCAAGCCTGAGCTTGAGGCGGGAGCTGCAGGCGGCCGGCTGACCTGACAGGTGCCGGGGCGGCCCGGACCGCAGTGCGCCTGCGCGGTCCTTCCCCGGGCCGCAGTGCGCCTGCGCGGTCCTTCCCCGGGCCGCACTGCGCCTGCGCGGTCCTTCCCCGGGGCCGCAGTGCGCCTGCGCGGCCTTGCAGGACCCACGTGCTGTGGGCGTGATGGCGGCGCCCGGGAGCTGGCGAGGTCGCGCTTCAGCCCGGAGTCCGGTGTGCAGGAGCTGCCTCAGGTACCACTTGTCTCTCTCTCTCTTTTAAATTTATTTTGGGGGAGGAATCCGCATCCCTTTTCTCCAAAGTGGCCGGGGCGGTTTACTTTCCCGCCTCTGTCCCCACCTCGCCCCGCCACTCAGGCCTGCTTCCCCGGCGGCCATTGTCACGGGCAGGACGGAGGCGTCAGCGGTGGGGGTGGATCCTGCGTTCCGCTGCGAGGATGAACATCTCTTTGTGTCGAGTGGACCATCTGCGTGTCTCCCCTGCGGAAGTGTCGACTCAGGTCTTCTGCCCAGGAAGAGAGACAGACAGACAGACAGACAGACAGACACCAGCTTGAGGGCAGGGCAGATAGAAAGGTTATGCAAACAGTGCGGTGCCCGAGGCTCCCAGCCCCACATTAATCCCTTGCACCACCGTAAACCACAGCTCAACAGTGCTTTGGTAAGAAAAACAAAACAAAACAGAAAAAGCGCTAGGTGTGTTTTTGCTTGGCTGTTGACATCGTCATCTTGTGTTGCACTGTGTTGTTTTTTAAATATAGTTTGGATGGGCTAACTCACTCCTCGTGGGATGTAGGATTTGTGAATACCGTTCACATTCGGTGTGTCGCCTTTTTGTTGATAGTGTTTTGTCTTTGTTTTTGTTGTGGAGAAGCTTTTTAATTCGATGTCGTCTTGCTCGCTTTATTTTTGCTTTGCTCATAGAGAGACTATGAAAATAAACAAAACAGAAACTGAGCTCTGATGTCCAGAAATGAGGCTGGTGCCTATCCAAGGGATATGAGTTTGGGGTTTGGATGAAATGAGTAAAGGGGACCAGGAAGTCCAGTGGCAATGGTTAGTGTGGTTGGAAACTAGAATTTTGGTAATAATTATAAAGTAGTGTTTACAGAAGTTGAACTACAGTGCTGTACAGTTGAAATTCATATAATGGTATAAACCAATGCTCCCTTTATAGATTTTTTTTTAACAGAATCTGGCAATTGGATTGAAAAAATAAATAAATAAATCCGGGCCGGGTGGCGGTACACCTGATTGAGTGCACACGTTACAATGTGCAGGGACCCTGGCTTGAGCCCTTGATCCCCACTTGTAAGGGGAAAGCTTTGTGGGTGGTGAAGCTGGGTTGCTCTGTCTCTCTCCCTTCTCTATCACCCCATTTTCCCTTGAAATTTCTGGCTGTCTCTATCCAATAAGTAAATAAAGATAAAAAATTTTAAGGGGGCCGGCTAGTGACGCACCTGGTTGAGCACACATGTTACAGTGTGCAAAGACCCAGATTTGAACCCCTGCTCCCCACCTGCAGGAGGGAAGCTTCATAAGTGGTGAAGAGGAGATGCAGGTGTCTCAGTGTCTCTCTCCCTCTCTATCCTTCCTCTTAATTTCTCTCTGTCCTATTCAATAATAAATAAATAAAAATATTTAAAAAAATTTTAAATGATAAATCCACCCATTTGACTTTTTTCTTTTTAATTGTGAAAATTATACCTGTGTAGCTTCATTGAATATGATCTGGGAATAAGGTTGCTAGATGGAAAGTTTGATGTCCAGTTAAATGTGAATTTCAGCAAATAACTAATGTTTGGTGTAAGCATATCCAAATAATTGTGTGGGCAATTCATATTTGGCGTGGGGGAGTAGGCCTTTTGTTGTTTCTTGCCATTTGATTCTATATTTTTAGGAGCCTGAATGGACAGCCATGCTCAGGTTTGGAAGTGGAGCAGACATGAAAAATGTTCCCTTGAAGGAACAGACTACTTTGTGAATAAATCAGTAGTATTAGGCCAGCTAGTTCAAAACTATATTTTGGGTGTCAGTAATACATCTATTATCTTACACAGATTTCTTTATTTTTTTATTTATTTATTTCCCTTTTTGTTTACCTTTTTATTGTTGTTGTAGTTATTGTTGTTGTTATTGATGTTGTTGTTGGATAGGACAGAGAGAAATGGAGAGAGGAGGGGAAGACACAGAGGGAGAGAGAAAGATAGACACCTGCAGACCTGCTTCACCCCCTGAAGTGACACCCTTGCAGGTGGGGAGCTGGGGCTGGGATCCTTATGCCGATCCTTGAGCTTTGCACGATGTGCGCTTAACTTGCTGCACTACCGCCCGACTCCCCACAAGTTTATTTCTTATGGGTCTGGAGATGAGAAATATAAAATGTATTTCTGTTGTTTAAAATCCAGGTGTTGGTGGGGCTCAGTTCCTTTCTGGAGGCTCTAAGAAAGATAACATCATTATCATAATAATCATCATCTTCTTGTTTTTGATGATTTAGTAATGGTTTACAGGATTATAAAATGATCGGGTTATCATTCTACACCATGCCTACCCCCCCCACCAAAGTTCTATAATCTTTCTATCTTTCTCCTCCCCCTTTAACCACCTTAGTTCTTATGCAATCTTAGACATTTTGGCTACTTTTTTTTTTCAAGTTCATTGTTTCAATTCTCTTTATTCCACATATGAGCAAAAGAACTACTTCCTTACTTCACGAATAAGCATGACCACCTCTAGTTTCATCTATTTTGTCCTACAGGGCAAAAACATCTTTTTTCAGTTGCAAAGTAGTGTTCCACTAGTTGTATGTCCCATCATTTCTCCATCCAGTCATCTGTGGATGGGCACTTAGGTTGCTTCCACTCTCGGGCAATTGTGAATAAAACAGCTATGAACATAGGAGTGCATATGTCTCTTTGAGTTAGTGGCTTTGTTTTGTTTTACCAGAGCACTATACATCTTTGGCTTATGGTGGTATGGGGGTTTGAAGTTGGTACTTTAAAGCCTTAGGCATGACAGTTTTTGTTTTTATTTTGCATAACCATTATGCTATGTCCCCCACTCTGCACGAGTGTTTTCATGACCTTATATGCCTAGGAATGGTATTACAAGATCATAAGATGTTTCCATTTCTGTTTGTTTAATAACCATATTATTTTCCAAAGGAGCTGTACCAATTTATATTCCTAAAGTAACAGAGCTCCCCCCCCCATATTATTTCCATTTCCTATTATGTGTTTTTTTGGGGGGTATTTATTTATTTATTTATTTATTTTTGTTTTTACCATAGCTCTGTTCAGCTCTGGCTTGTGGTGATGCCAGGGAATGGACCTGGGACCTTTGATACCTCAGGTATGTGAATATTTTCTCAGAGCTGGGGAGACAACATAATTAATGATTCTGCAAAAGACGCTCGTGCCTCAGGCTCTGAGGTCCCAGTTTCATTCCCCACATCACCACAAGCCAGAGCTGAACAGTGCTCTGGTGTCTAATGAAAATAAAAAAGAGAGACAATTTGCATAATCATTGTTATTTTACCAGACACAGTCTTGTAAATGTAGGCCATTCTTACAGGTGTGAGTTGGTATTTTATTGTGGTTTTAATTTGCATTTCTTTAATGATAAGTGAAGTGGAACATTTTTGTTTTGTTTGTCTGTGGGGCATCTGTATATCTTCTTTTGAAAACTGTCTATTCCTACCTTTTGTCCACTTTTTGGGCCATTCTTGTTGAGAGAAATTGAGAGGGGAGGAAGAGGGAGGGAGACATAGAGACACCTGTAGCCCAGCTTCACCACTCGTGAAACTTTTCCCTCTGTAAGTGGAGATCAGGGACTTGAACTTGGGTCCTTGTGCACTGCAGTGTGTGTGCATAACCGGGCCCCTTGGTACTATTTCTTTATCTATGTTTGGCATCAATATCTTGTGGATATATAATGTGAAAATATCTTCTCCCATTTGCTGGATTGCCTTTTTAAGTCTTAAGGGAATTTTATTTCGTGTGACTATCCAGTTTTTGTAGCACCATTTATTGAGAAAATCATATTTTCCCCCAGTGAATAATTTTGACCCCTTGGTCATACATTTGGTGTCCATATATGTGTGGGTCTATTTCTGGGCACTCTGTTTTGTTTCCTTGGTCCTAATGCCCATTTTGTTCTCGTACCACACTGTTTAAACAATCATTATTTCGTAGTATAAACTGAAGTCAGGGAGCATGATACCAAGAGAGAATTTGTTTTCTTGCCTTTGACAGCTTTTATTAAATGTCCTTATTCTGTAACCCATAGCCCCTTCCTTCATCTTCAAAGCCAGAACTATGGAGCTGAGTTTTTCTCACATTCCTTCATTTGGAAACTTATTTTCTGCTTTCCATTTCTATTTTTTTTTTTTAAACTACCACTTTGGGGGCGGGGTAGTAGTGCAGCGGGTTAAGTGCACATGGGACAAAGCGCAAGGACGAGCGTAAGTATCCGTGTTTGAGCCCCCGGCTCCCCACCTGCAGGGGTGTCACTTCACAAGCGGTGAAGCAGGTCTGCAGGTGTCTGCCTTTCTCTCCCCCTCTGTCTTCCCCTCCTCTCTCAATTTCTCTCTGTCCTACCCAACAACAACAACGGCAATAACAACAACAATGATAAACAACAAGGGCAATAAAAGGGAAGAAGTAGCCTCCAGGAGCAGTGGATTTGTAGTGCAGGCACCGAGCCCCATTGATAACCCTGGAGAAAAAAAACTACTACTTTATTGTGCTTAAGTATCCAATTCAGTAATATTAAATACATTCACAGTGGTGTGCAATTATTTCCACAATCCATTTTCAGATTTTTTTTTTCTCAGTACTTTCCAAAAGAAACTGTCTCTGTTGAATAATAGCTTTCCAGTCTTCTCCCACCCTCACCAGACAACCCTATCCCCTGGTGACTTCCTTTCTCCTCTATATATGAATTTGCTTATTCTTGGTACCTAATACAGAAAGGAGTCATACAGTCTTTGCTTTGATCCTTGCCTTACCTGCTCAGCATGCTGTCTTCAATGTTTATCCACACCGCCAATATTTCATTACTTTTCAAAAACTGAATGATATTCCATTGTGTCTGTACACAACACATCTAGAACAAAACACATTTCCTGTTGGGAGGTAAACCCCCTTGAAACAGTATAGGTCTCCGTATCAGTTCCGTAATGCATACCTAGAAAGCATTTACACACACATGTAGGCATTTACAGCTCTGTGGAAAGACTCCTTTCTCTCTTTCCCACAAATACTTGTTGACTTGTCAGCTCCATTCAGATGCTTCTGTTCCTGCTTCTAGCTCTGTTTATAAGATGTTTGTGCGAAGCTAATGGCTAGCAACTTGCTTTGATCTCCTGTTGGACTACTTTATTTCACTCTTTAATTTGTTTTAGGAAGAAGTGGGCCATAGTGTGAAGAGCTAGGGTTTAGGATTCAAAGACAGAGTTGTAATAATCTGCACTCTTACTAAATGTCTTGAGTCAATTCTCAAAATATCCATTTGCTAAATAATGAATGAAATGTTAATGCTGATCAGATATGCTGTCTTGTGTTAAATGTGTTTTAAGCGACATACGCTTCTTGAGTATGTTATGTGTGACATGTCTTTGCTCATCAGCAGCTTACTTGATCTTTTTCTATTGCTGCTGCTTCTTGCTTTACACCCCCTCCCCCATTTTGTGGCCTTTTCCCTTTTCTTTCTACTCAAAGCTTCATTCTCAGCGCTCACTTTCTTACAGCATTGAGTTGTTTTTTTTTTTTTTTTCTATCCCTTTGGGCAGATTTTTCCATTTTTGGTTTAATTTATTCCTTCATTCTGCTCCCTTGGAGTCAGTCTCCGATGTCTGGCTCCCTTTTATTGTGATTTGCCTCTAGGCATCTTTTCATTGAGACGGCCATCATTCACCCCCCCCCCACACACACACACACATCCACTCCCACCCATGTCATCCCCACCTTTTAAAGGGAGAGGGCACACATCTGAAATGCCATTGCTGAGACAGCACAGCTGGGTTCTGAATCTTGAGTTGTGTCTACAACTTGGTTTCAGCAGTCCATTGACTAGGAAAAGCAGCCTGATTACTTCCAAGTTTATTCAGCCCCTCCGCAGAAGCAGCCACGAAGTGGTGATGGGCACCTGCCAGTGACACATGTCAGCTTGCTCCCTTTTCCTTTTCATGTCTTCATCCTTACTATGCTGCTGCAGTTCTGTCAGCTGTTTCTTCACACCCTCTCTCTTCACCACAGGTTTCCGTATGGTATTTTGTGCCTCTGCACCATTTCAACGAGGCAAACTCCCTCTGATTGCCTCAGAGGGAGATCAGGACAACAGGAAATGGGAGAGTGGAAGAAATGTTCTTTTCTGGCTATAGAACCTAGACTCTCTCAGGAAAGTAATGAATTAGTAGCTTGTGTAACATCTTTATTTGGGAGAAAACCCAAGTTAGAGCCATAAGGTTTCTTTCTGGAGAACGAGTGTCTGAAGAAGCAGTGAGGAATAAGAGCATTTCCTGCTGTACATGGCTGGCCTAAGTGCGGGGAGGTGTGGGGGATGCCAGGAATGTCTTCCTAGATGGGAAGGACCCCAGGGAGGCGGCCAGAACCCAGAGAGGGGAAATGACTCCCTGCCATGTAGACAGAGAGAGCTACAAGTTGGCATTTCAGAGACTTGCATGTCCCCAAGGCCAAAACTGAAAGAGTAACCGAGCAGGTGACAGGTACAAACAGGTACATGGGAAATCCCCACACCAAGGACCTAGGGACCTTGGGCTCCTCCTGTGCGGGCATCAGTGTACACAGATGACCAGCACGGCTCATCAGAAGGCCCCTTCACCAGACTCCAGGGCCTTGGCAACACATCCTCTGCCAGGACTCAGATACAGCTCTGAAGTTTGAGATTGCGAATGATGGGTGCTTTGACTGACGTAACGCAACATCCCAGCCGTATCAGAAGCAGTGTGCCACCCTACGGGGGACAGGGCACGTTGAGACTTTTCTTCCAAAAGAAGAAGGCAACTTTCAGAAGGCAACAAGGAATAGGTTGAAATAGAGAAATATGAAACAGGAGCCAAATGTTCTGTTGTACAGCTGTTTATCCTTGAATTCTGTGGGGTGAGGGACCCAGCTTACCTCCTGAGGAGTCAGAGATTCACATTTGATTTTTGACTCCCCCAAACTTGACTTCTTCATACCTTCTGTTGTCCAGAAGGCCTTAGCAAAAGGCAAAATGAACACCCATTTTGTATTTTACATGTACCACATGTGGGTTTATTACAGTAAAGGAAGCCAGGGAAAAGGAAGTGCTGTTAAAATAACAAGGAAGAAAACATCTGTCTAGTGGTACTGTATTGTATTAATATTTTAAGTTATGTCATCTTTACAAGATTAACTGTGTCAGCACCTATACCAGTATTGTCTTACGTGACACAGGACACTGTAGATGTTATTTGTATTTAAAGAATGGACATCAAAGGAGAAAACACGGGTCTGGGGAGATAGCTATACTTTGTGTCTGTATCTAGTAAAGCAGGCAGAGCATTGGCTTTGCCATGCGTGAGGCCTCAGGTTCTATCCCCAGCATCACCTGTGAGCACCGTGGACAGCATCAAAGGGAACTCCAGGGATGGTAGAAGGGTGCTTTGATGTCTCCCCCACCATTGACATCACTCTTTCAGAGTCGGGTGGTAGCGCAGCGGCTTAAGCACAGGTGGCGCGAAGCACAAGGACCAGCGTAAGGATCCCGGTTCGAGCCTCAGCTCCCTACCTGCAGAGGAGTTGCTTCACAGGTGTTGAAGCAGGTTTGCAGGTATCTTTCTCTCCCCTTCTCTATCTTCCCCTCCTCTCTCCATTTCTCTCTGTCCTATCCAACAATGATGACATCAATAACAACAACAGTAAAATAACAAGAGCAACAAAAGGGAATAACTAAATAAATAATAATGATAATAACAACAGTAATAATACAGAGAAGTCATTTGGCAGTATCATGCTTGTGTCAGACCCTCGGTCCATTCCTTGGCATTACAAAAAAAAAAAAAAAAAAAAAAGTCTGCATATAAGTGGCTCCGTGATGTCGCAGGGTCAAATGCTGTCTTACATCTTTTTATATGTGGTCTCTTCCATTCTTACCCCAGCTGTGTGCACTGTAAGGGCCAGGTTACGCACTGAATTTAGGAATCAGTGAGTGGGTCAGGGTTGCCAGCTGCAGACAGAAGGATTCAGTCTGGCTGCTCTAGGGATGCCACAGAATCAGTCTTGGATGTTAGAACACTGGGGACAAGCATGTCCCATGGTGTGGAAGGGTGAGAATTTCAGTAGTCCCAGTGCTTTTAATTTTTGTCCATTCTGGCTCTTCTCATCTGAAGGACTCAGCACCGTTGCCTGCTGAGTCCATCACATGGTGCTCACAGAGTGTTGGTAAGCATGAGACCCCTTCTGTTTCATTTGGTTTAAATCCCCCCTGCTTAACACTATTCTATTTACATAACCACCTCATTCTATTTACATAACCACTGTTAACAAGTTCCACCCTCTCTCCAGGGCATTTGTGGTTCAGTGATAGGATTCTCGCCTAATCTGCCCCCTCCTTGTCACACTCTGATTTTCACCAGTCACTTTTCTCTCCACCCTCTCTATGTCACATTCTGTTTCCACCTTACTTGGCAAGTATATATAAAGACAGCATTGTGAGTTTTACAGTACTGTACCTTGAGTTTAGCTTAGCTCGTCTTAGATTGTGCTGCGTCCTGCATGAATAAAGAGATACTGCCTACAGCTCAACCGTGAGTCCCTGGTCGTCTGTTACCCGCCCATGAAGCCAGCCCGGCGAAAACAACAACAGAGCATCATATTGTGGAGACGCATACATATCTGGCCTATTTCCCCACCCCAGGGGCCCAGAGCTCTGTCCTGCCCACCTTTGTGACCCGTTCATAGCTGTCTCAGGTCCTCCAGATAGTGGTAGGAGGGTGCTCATTGAGTGGGGTGGCCGAGAGGCAGATCGTAACGGGCTCTTGACCTACCACCTCACGGAAGTAACTCAAGCTTGGGGTCTAATAGGCAAAAGGAACATGGATCTGTCTCATACCTGAGTTATTAGAGGATGAAACAGGCGACTTAATGGATCTCAAAGTGCTTTGATAAGCTGGACAGTAACCGGAAGTCACTTTCCCCGACAAAGCGTAGGTTACTAAATGGAAACTTCTTTCTCCCAAGATTGTGAAAATGGGACAGGAAGCCATTTCTTACTGGACACATTCATTGTCGTCTGTCTTGAGGCAGATGGATTATCCATATTTCCTTTTGGGCCCTTCAGCTTGAAGAATTGATCACAGGAAGCAATGAGGGATGCATGCCACACCTTCTCAACTCTGGGATGGCAGGCTGTGAATTTGGTCTGTCTCCCCAGTGGCCAGTTTACATAGAGTATAGCTTACCCGGTTTTAGGTGGACAGAATGTAATGACTGGGTTGGTTAACTTGCCGATAATCAGTTTTGCTTTCTATAAAGCCCTACACCACTCTTCTAGCTTTTTCTTGGGTTTAGTTTTGTATCTTTGTGTATAAATTGGGTCATTTACTCTGTGTCTCTTTCTGTTCACCCTCAGAGCCCACCAAGGTGCCTGGCACAGAATTAGGGAACTTCTCACTGTTGCCCAAGTAAGCCCACACATCACCTGCCCTGCGTGTCTTTTCTTGAAGAACATCTTGAAGACCTTGCTCCTGGGGTCCTCCTGCTCTGCTGGTAGGTAGCACCTGACCTGTTCCATTTCCAGGTGGCTCTGAGCATCCTGCTCTGTCTCAGTGAGAGAGGGCCTCATTCATCTCTGCATCTCCAGTGCTTAGCACCTGACTGGCACACAGGAGGCCCTCAGCAAGTTTGGGTTAGATTATTTTGTGCTTGAGGGTAAATGTTTCTATATATACTTTTTTTTTTTTTTTGCTTTTCTGTTACATACTTTTTGCCCACTGCTGCTGATTATAGCTTCTCTCCCAAAGCATTCTTTTAAAAAATCATTCTCCCAGTCCCTTCCTTCCACCTGCTAACATTCAGTGGGAGTGGAGAACATCACACCATATTGCAGAAGGAAAGTTGGGCTCATGCAACATACAATCCACCAATTGCGATCTCCTTTCTGAACTCTGGACTTTGGCCTTTCCATTTTCAGGGTCTTTGTGGTAGAGAAGTAATGCCTCCCTACTAGCCGTTCTCCCAGTCATTCAACAAATACTGATTTATCTGGATAGATAGAACTAGATGCTGATGATTCAGCTGTGAGTACGACAGGCATGACCTTTTGGAGAATATAATAATCTCTAACATTTCAGTTCTCCTTTCCCCTTTCAAACATAGAGACATTCTCCTTTTTTTTTTATTGGCGATTTAATATTGATTTACAAAATTATGAGACAACAGGGGGGTACAGTTCCACACCATTCCCACCACCAGAGTTCTGGGTCTCCATTGGAAACTGCTGTAGTTCTTTCAAGGTCAATGATATGGGTCGACTGTTATTTCTGTAACTATCTATAGTTATATATTTGCCCTCCCCACCCCCACAGTCCTGCCTTCCCTTCCTTTCTAAGTCACCTACACCTACTGCCGCTTCTGTTTTTCCTCTTCTCTCTCCAGGTATTGGGGTCTTGATGGAATTAGAGTTGAGAGCCCTCTGGTCATCTTCCTCTAACACTGTCCCCCCTCTGCGGAGGCCAGCCTTCTTTTGGGGCTGCAGAAGGTGAGAGTTTTGACTTTTGTAATTGCTTCTCTGCTGGATATGGGTGTTAGAAACAATTTCTTAATCTTACAGTATGTCTTTCAGTTTCCTCTGTTGTCCTTCCTAGCAGCTTTCTCTCTCTCTTTTCACTACCAGAGATTTCACTGTTTCTTGTGCAGGCACTGGTGATTTTTGTTTTTACCCCCCCCCCCACTCCTGTCCTCACTGTTCTGCTAAAATTGCTGTCTTGATGGTCACAGATGACCCAGTCAAAACCAATGCCCTTAAAAAAAAACAACCAAAAAACCAACCTTATTACTAATAGTCGTTATTGGACTGGGGAGACAGCATAAGGGTTATACAAAAGACTCTCATACCTGAGGTTCTGGGATCACAGGTTCCATCCCCAATGCCACCATAAGCCAGAGATAATGGTGCTCTGGTCTTTCTCTCTGTATCTCTCTCCTTAAAACCAATAAAATAATATATATATATATATATATATATATTTAAAAACACAGTGGTTATTATAGTCTTTTTTTTCTGATGGTGGTTTCACTTCATAGCTTCCTCCTGACCGAGCTGAGAGATTTATTCTTTCCTCAGAGAAAAAGCTGTGTCTGGAGACTGGGTCGGTTTGGGGCGGCTTAGTGGGAAGAGCACAGGACTTGCATATCCGAGCCTACTCACCCCCTCCATGCCAGCCATACATGCTAGAGCAGTGCCCTGACTTTTCTGTCTGCCTTGCTCATGAGTTAAACGAGAAATGAATCATTAATTAGCCCGAGGAAGATCCTGGTGAATTCTGTAGGAAAGAGAAAGCATTTCCCAACACTCTTGCGTGTGGGGCTTCAGCGACTCTGACAGGAACACAGGTCTGGCGTGATGCACAATACGAGCTTGGGGACCAGGCAGCTTTTTGCACCAGGCAAACAAGGACCTCGTGGTAAATCAGGGGCACGCGAGGATAGAAGCTAAGTCTAAGGCAAGGCGGAAACATCCTCGCTAAAGGGAAAATTGTCACCTCATGGCTGGAAGGACAGAAGGGAGCAGAGACCAGAGTAGAGGCAGAAATACCAGCTTTGCTGGAGCAGTGGACCCAGCTCTTCCCCGACAGGGAAGTGAGACTCCAGGGGGATTGTGATGGCCCCTAGGATTGGGGGGGGGGTAGTGTGTGACCTACATTGGGAGGTCTGAGAAGGCATCCAAATGTAGCTGTGGAGAATCGTTTAAAGGACCGAATGTCTCAGTTCTTCCAGAGAACGGGGAATGGACGGAAATCTTGTAAATATGTCGTAGAAAGCGGAGCACAATTAGGTTTGTAAATTGGAAGCTCTGTGTCTCCCAGACCCCATAAAACTGGCAGTGAAAGAAAAGGCAGACGGATCCCGCTCAGCATTTGTCAGTTTTCAGTGCTGTCTCCATCCAGCCCTCCAACCCTCACTCCTCCACACCACCCTCTCTCTCTGTGTGTCTCTCTCTCCCTCTCCCGTTCCCTCTCTCTCTCTTCTCTGAGCTCACGCTGCTGGAGCTCTGATTAAGTCTCCCAGCAGGCGGTGGTGCCTGTGATTAGCGGGCTACATGGGGCTTGCAGTTTGCATAATGCCTTTGCTGCTTTTCTCATTTAATCTTCACGCAGCCCCGGAGCCTGCTGAGTCTCGGGAAAGCCAACGGTGAGTGGCAGGGTGGCACCGTCGGCTCCAGCGGGAACTGGCCACACAGCCCCCGCCCTCTGATTCCATATCTGCTTCCCCAGCTGCCTCATCATCCTACTGATTGTTCGCCTTTCACACAGCAGATAGGCTCCAAATGTGCTAAGTGGGTCTTCTTATTATCGTCTCCTGATTGAGTTGAGCAGAGGAAGACTTTTTGGTACCCTGGGAGAGAGTCCCCACACCCCACACCTCTACTGTTATGGGGTGAATTATGATTTGTGTCCCCTAAATTCTCATGTTGGAGTGCTGACCCCCAGCACGACTGTACAGAAGGCAGTCAAATGTGAGTGAAGTCACTTAGGGTGGGCTCCAACCCATTCTGACTGGTGCCCACAGAAGAAGGAGGAACTTAGATGCAGACTGAACTTACAGGGAGGACGGGCATACCAACATGAAGGAGACCATCTCTCAGTCCAAAAGGGCCCCAGAAAGATCCTGTGGTCCGGGAAGTGACACAGTGGATAAGGTGCTGGACTTTTAAGCATGAGGTCCTGAGTTAGATCCCTGGTAGCACATGTACCAGAATGTCTGGTTCTTTTTCTCTCCTCTTAGCCCTTTCATTAATAAATAAATAAAGTGATAAAAAACAACAACAGAGGACACCATTCCAATAATCTGAATGTCTCATAACTGAATATACCATGTATTGTCAAATTTTAGGGGGAAAAAAAATCCAACACTGCCTACACACCTTACTCAGCTTCAAACTCCAGAGTAGCTATCCGACTGTCTGTGTATCTAAATACATAAATATTAACTCATACATAGATGTCTTATATTTAAATTCATGCTACATGGGTTTTTTTTCTGACTGTTTTAGAATAAATTCAAGGTATTGTGATACTGTTGCAGGTAAAGCAGGATAATGGGTCTGAGGGTCCCCATTGAATTCTGGTTGGGTCATAGATGAATATTACAGGGAAGAGTCAAAAGAGACTCTGGGGGGTCGGGTGGTAGCGCAGCGGCATAAGGACCTGGTTCAAGCCCTCAACTCCCCACCTGCAGGGGGGTCGCTTCACAGGCAGTGAAGCAGGTCTGTAGATGTCTGTCTTTCCCCTCTCTCTGTCTTCCCCTACCTTTCTTGATTTCTGTCTGTCCTATGCAACAACAACAACAACGACAATAATAATAGCAACAAGGGTAACAACAAGGGCCTTCAGGAGCAGTGGTTTTGTAGTGTAGGCACCGAGCTCCAGCAATAACCTGGAGAAGGAAAAAAAAAAGATATTCCATCAGTTTTCAGGTGAAGCAGGCCTTTGTTGAAGCAAGGAGGTGACAGGAAGGAATGAGACACAGACTCATGTAGGCCTAGAGTGAGAAGAGCCGAGTGTCTCCGATCCCTCTAGTGTTCCACTGAGCCTGGGCTCAGGGACATAGTACTGTGAAAAGGAGAGAGAAGCTGTGAGGGCTGCTGACCTCTCAGATCCTCTGCAGTCCATAGTTGTGCTGTGGCACACACTTCTAGAAACCTGTGGCCTCACACCAGATGAAAGGGAGCTAGTGCAGCATTGTGACATCTGGGCCCTCTTTCATGTCACATGAGGTGTGTGACGGGGGGTGGGGGGGGTGGGGGGGTTTGACCAGTTCAACCAGCTTCCTGGTATACCTCCCAGCACCCTTCAGAACTGTTCCTGTGCGCCAGACTTGGTCCCTGTCCCTAAGGAGCCCCTAACAGTACTCCACCCCCAAACAGTGATACATACAACCCCAAGAACAAAAGTGTTCTTTTACATATCCATGAGAAGACTGTCACAATCACGAAATTCAACACAGCTAACAGAACTTTTACCATGCTGACAATCTGTATTGAGCACATGCCCAAGTCCTAGCATCACCCTTCACGCACGCAGTCTCTCCCAACTCAGGACCACACACTCCTGGGACTTGTCAACCTCCTTTAACCAGGAACATTGCCTCAGCCTTCCTTGCCTTTCATGACCTTGGCATTTCTGAAAAGCTCAGACTTGCTATTTCGTAGTGTCATGCAGTTTGGATCTGTCTGGGGCGAGGTCACATACTTGGCCATACACAGGCTTTGTTTTAAGCCATTCTTTTGCCCAAGGAAGATTTGAGGGGAGACAGTATCTTCATGCTCATGCTGCGGCTCTGTCTTCTATTATTTATCAGTTTGTGTGACCTTTCCCTTATAACAGAGCTTTCATTTCTGTGTTCTTACTGCTGGTGTGGTTTTTTTTGGGTGCCTTTAGCAACAGCAGTGCAAACAAGGTCTTCATGACTTCATGTTGGGGGCAGGGGTGGGGAGAGAGTGAGGTTTGGGAATAAATTGCCCATGTCTTGGTTTGAATCCTGTTCCTGTAATTTACTTACTGCCTCATCTTGGACAATTTTCCTAGTATCATTAAGCCTCAATTTCCATAAATATAAAAATGATGGAATGAAGCACTCAGCTTACACGATTATAGGATGGAGTAAGATAACACGCATAGTGGCAAACATTGTAGCAGGCGAGTAGAAGGGAACAGGGCAGAAGACACCCAGGTCCTCTCTAAGCTGGAAGGGTTCTTGACTGCCATCACATGGAAGAATCACTAGAGACAGCTGTATTTCAGAGAGATGAGTACTTCTTGAGACAAAGCAGGGATAGAAAAGAGAGGAAAACACGCTTTAGAGGCATACAGAAGCAAGAGAGAGAGGGGTGGGGGGAGAGAAGAGAGAGAGGAGCGAGAGCCCCGAGTTTCTGGGTTCTTTATAGTGTGTTTCGGGATGTGCAGTTCCTTCAGCCTTAGTCTTCAGGTGCTCACCTCTGCATTTATTTGCATTCCATGACCTTAGCAGTCGGGTGGGGAGGGAGCTGCTGGTGTGGGATTCGGACACTGCCTCCTCTGGCCCCTCTTCTGGGACACCCCCAGGCCGCAGGGAGAGGGCTGCTGGTGTCCTTCCTTCAGGACTGTTTCCGGAAGTAGACCCTTACAACGTGCCACCTAGTTGATGTAAGATCCTGTTTCTGATTTTCCTCTCCTTCCTTCTCTTCACTCCTGGTCATGCCTTTGTATCTCCCTCTGGTATAGTGGATGCCAAGACAGCAAGCAGCCATATTAGATCCAGAGCTTTCCATGGATTATTTTTTTAAATTAATTTTTTTTTTTTGTCACCAGGGTTATCTGGGGCTCAGTGCCTGCACAATGAATCCACCACTCCCAGCAGCCAGGTTACATATTTGCTTTTTAAATTTTTTTCTTTTTAAAATTTTTACTTATTTTTCCTTTTGTTGTCCTTGATGTTTTTTTATTGTTGTTGTAGTTATTATTGTTCTTGTTATTGATGTAGTCGTTGTTGGATAGGACAGAGAGAAGTGGAGAGAGGAGGGGAAGACAGAGAGGGGGAGAGAAAGACAGACACCTGCAGACCTGCTTCACCGCTTGTGAAGAGACTCCCCTGCAGGTGGGGAGCCGGGGGCTCAAACTGGGATCCTTACCCCAGTCCTTGCGCTTTGCGCCACGTGTGCTTAGCCCGCTGTGCTACCACCCGACTCCCTAGGTTACATATTTGCATTAAGCGGTCTCTGGATGTAGAGTTAATTCATGACTTTCATTTTTAAAAAGCTATACTGAAAAATATGCCCATTCTAAAAAAAAAATCGGTCAGTGTTTAAAAGTCCAAGGAAGTAAATAAAACTCACCCCAAACCTCAATAGCTTTGTCAATAATTCTCCTATGTGTGCAGATACATGTCTGGGTGAATGGTGGTGGTGGGGGTCATTAAATAGAAACGAGATTGTGCTCTGCGGGCTGTGACGTCATCATGGCAAAGACTGTTGGCCCTTCAGCGTCCGTCCGTACAGGAATATCATTCATGTGCAGAAACTCCTGCTCTCTGTATCCGAGTCAGCACCAGCGTTTGTGGCTTTCTCTCACCTGTCTTCTTGTGTCAGGCAAAACACGGCTGTCCTGATTTTGTCTTTGCTTCTTTGTTGTTAATAAAGTGGAACGTCTCTGAATGGAGTCATCATCTCCTTGTATTCTCGGGTAGCTTTCTTTTTCAACTTCTCTGTCAGTTTTAGTACTTAGCCCAGGGAGATCTCTTACCTCTCCTTTTTCTGGTAAGAGGTGGGGGCAGATAAGAGGAGAGAGTCAGCACAGCGCTGCTGTACCACTTGGGAAGCTTCCCTTGAGCATGGTGCTCCTGTGGTCTCAAGCCTTTGCACATGGTCATGTGTGCACTGTACCAGCTGAGCTGTCTCCCAGCTCCACCAGCTGTCCTTTGTAGCTTTGCTAAGTTGGTTATTACTTGTTTAGTTGAGGTTTGGTGGAAAATGATATTTATTATTAATTTTACTCCTTTGCTGAGAAATGTTCCTTCTACCCTCTTTTCAACTTTACAGGTGTCTTTTTTTTCCTCTTTTTAAAAAAAATTTTTCTTATTTATTTTCCCTTTTGTTGCCCTTGCTGTTTCTTTTATGGTTGTTGTTATTGATGTCGTCGTTGTTGGATAGGACAGAGAGAAATGGAGAGAGGAGGGGAAGACAGAGGGGGAGAGAAAGACAAACACCTGCAGACCTGCTTCACCACCTGTGAAGTGACTCCCCTGCAGGTGGGAAGCCGGGGGCTCAACCCGTGACCCTAACGCCTGTCCTTGAGCTTTGTACCACCTGCGCCTAACCCGCTGTGCTACTGCTCGACTCCCCACAGGTTTCTTTTAAAGTTTTATTTGTGCTTTCTGGGTTTTGTAGCATAATTAGAAACGTTTTTCCCATCCCAAGGTGATGAAAACTGTCAGTTTTTCTTCTGACTTCATCTATTTAAAAATTTACATTTTCTGACAGGCTGGAAGGTTTGGATCAACCTGCTAAGGCTCATGTCCAGTGGAGAATCAGTTATAGAAGCCAGAACACCCACCTTCTGCACCCCAAAAAGAATTTTGGTCAGTATTCCCAAAGGAGGAGAAATGATAGGGGCAAGATGACCAGAGGGCTCTAAACTCCAACTCCATCAGCACCCAGAGAGAGAGGAGGAAGAGAGGAGGGACACTCAGAAGTCGTGATGGGTGGGTGTGACTTGGAAGAGAAGAGAGGGCAGGACCAGAGCAAAAAAAATGGGCAAATAGATAGTTATAGAAATAATAATCAACCCATGTCTGCAACCTCTCTTGTAACTTCTGGTAGAGGGAATGGGGACACAGAACTCTGGTGGTGGGAACGGTGCGAATAATATCCCTGTTACTTTATAATTTTCTAAATCAATATTAAGTCACTAATACAATTTTTTTAAAAAAATTTTTATATTTATTTTATTTATTCCCTTTTGTTGCCCTTGTTTTATTGTTGTAGTTATTATTGTTGTCGTTGTTGGATAGGACAGAGAGAAATGGAGAGAGGGAGGGGAAGACAGAGAGGAGGAGAGAAAGAGAGACACCTGCAGACCTGCTTCACCGCCTGTGAAGCGACTCCCCTGCAGGTGGGGAGCCGGGGTTCGAACCAGGATCCTTATGCCGGTCCTTGTGCTTTGCGCCACCTGCGCTTAGCCCGCTGCACTACAGCCCGACTCCCCACTAATACAATTTTTAAAGAGTTATGTTTTCTGCCCTATTTGAAATCTGTTTTGCTGGAGAGTTATGCATGGACCCAAGTTTGTTTGTTTATTCAGTTTTCCTGAATGTTAATGGAACTGATTTTCCTACATCGTTGCCACCACCAGAGTTCTGTGTCCCCATTCCCTCCACTGGAAACTATTAGTTCTCTCAAGATCACAGATATGAGGCGACTATTATTTCCATATCTATCCATCCATCCATCTATCTATCTATCTATCTATCTATATTTATTATCTATTTGCCCTTTTCCCCCCTCTACGGTCCTGCCTTCTCTTCCTTTCTAAGTTACACCTACTACTTTTGAGTGTCTTTCCTTCTCCTCCTCCTTTCTCCAGGTCTTGATGGAATTGGAGTTCAGAGCCCTCTGGTCATGTTCCCCTAACACTTCTCCCCGTTAGAGTATGGACCAAGATTCTTTATGGGGTGCAGACGGTGGGAGTTCTGGCTTCTATAATTGCTTCTACGCTGGAATGGGCATTGGCAGATTGATCCATACCCCCAGTCTGTTTCTATCTTTGCTTAGTGGGGTAGGGCTCTGGAGAGGCGAGGTTCTAGGGAATTCAAGATGAAATTGTAGTGGCATCTGTGACTTGGTGGGCAAATGCTGTTTTATATAAAGCAGGACAAAATGTTTAATGAACAGGAACCATAAAGTAGGAATAGAGCAGATGGGAATAGGGATTTTAGAAATCTGCAAAGAAGCTAGGAAGTCTATTTGAGGTATGTTCCTAGGGGCCCATGACTGTGGTAATTTTTACTGGAGTTTGATAGCTAACCTGCAGGTGGACTAAAATTATTGTCTGGGAAAATAGTATTAGAGGTGGGAATAGGACTAGAAAACTGGATCAGAGCATAGAGTAGCTCCAAAACTTGAAGAAAATATATAAATACAATTAACTGTTTACCTCCTTGATCTGACCCGGAGTCCATATCTGCTCATATTTAGCACAGGGGCCTGTATAACCTCTGAGTCTGAGCTCACAGTTCATGGTCACATCTGGGAACAATCCAGGATGTACTCATTTCAGGACCAGTTTTCTTTGAGTGGCAGGGCAGGGTCGGGTGACCCAGCCTCCCTTTGGAGAGTTGGGGCAGTCCCTATCATTGGTAGTTCATAGTAAAAGTGTAGTCCTAAAGAGGCTTAGAATGATGTTCCTGGTGGAAGTGATTGGAGATGATGGAGAGAGGGATCTATTAGAGGTCTAGGCCCATTGGATCTATGGGGGAGTCCAAGGATTTCCTGAGTAGGGCCTTCCGTGAGACCCCAGCAATCCTACCCAATATCCAGACATGGCTTTCTGTTTGTTGGAGTCTTTTATTACTTTTTATTTACTTCATGAAAAAGGCCTCTTGCTCTTGACCTTGGTGGCTTTTACTGAGAGGCAATTCTGAAGACATGAATCACATGTCTGGCACCTTAGATTTTTAAGGGCAGTGTGAACTATAATGGACCCCCCCCCCCCATACAAGCTTTAGAATGCCGCTATTGTGGGAATAAGGCTGTATAGGCTATTCCGGTGACCTCTAGCTAGAGGCATCTTTCATTCTTGTTTTGAGATAGCTAAAGTCAGCAGAGTGCAGCTGGGAAGAGCAGTGGTTCACTGAACAGCACTCACTCACTGGTGCTAGTGTGTGTTTGGTGCCGTGCATTTTGCCTTCAGCAGTTCAGTGGCCCACTCTGGTTTGTGGGGACCCACTGTAAGATAGTGAGGACAACAGATGTGCTGTTAAATTCTAAGCCTGTGTGGATTTATTTCACTCCAATCAGCTCTACATGCAGAGTATGGGGTGCAATATACAGCTTACTACCAAGAAGAGTTAAGAGTGTTCAGAGTGTCAGCAGGTGCCAAAAAAGAAAAAAAAAAGTGTTCCTGAGAACACTTCAGAAGTCTGCTTAGCGGTGGAGTTCAGTTCCAGTTTTATTCAAAGATCCAGTGTTGTAAAGAGAATAACCAGACCACTACTGCAGACTCTTACAGACCTGCGGGGCTTTGTTTAACTGAAGAAGTGTTTTCATTGTAATTACTCCTGACCTGTTTCTTGGCTGTGGCCATAAAAGGCTCACTTACTAACCATGGAGGTAGTCCATTGGGGACTAGGAAGGTGGGGTTGAAACATAACTATGTAACTGACAGAATGATTCATTACTTTGTAGGTCACTGGAAAGGAGCAGAATTTCTCAAACTGTGTTCCATGGGCTGATATTAATCATACAAATGCCCTAAGCACAAAAAGTTCTCAGGGTTCTGGGGCCAAGTTGGCTTAGGAAGTGCTGCATACTAATTCCCCCTCTCAGAGCTTTACAATGTGCATTAGCATATTAAAAGTTCAGAGAAGTAGAGCAGTAAAGAACCTAGTTTTAATTTTTCTGAGTGATTAAACAAGTATATCACTACAAGGCACAAGTTCCTTTTAGGCCAAATAGATTTCTCTTAACGTCAATTTTGGATGGAAGGGCTAAAGGAATTAATGGAATTTTGCCTCCTCTTTTGTTCCAGACTCCCAGCAGTCCATTAAAATGTGTGTCAATGTTGGAACACTGGAACTCGATTGTAACTGAAATGCAATCAAAATCAAATTCCCCTGAAATCGAATTTGCTTTTTCATAATCTCAGTGGTGTGTTGAAATGCTTTAGATGCAATAATGGTGGACCCTTGAACTCTCATGACACGTTCAGAAAATGACCTTCTGAGGTGTCATTGATTAATTTATTCAAATACTAGGTATTAAGAGACTTAGAGCCTTTGGCACTGCAAAAAAGAAACAGTTGGAGGTATTTTAGAGGTAAGAGTGGTAACTGCTAAGGGATTGGAAATTGCAAAGATCTCATATAGCCTGCATGGGCTCCTGGCCACTCAGTGGGCAGAGAGGCTCCAGCCTGTGCCAGAGAAGGAAGGTGGCTCAAAGTAGGTCATCTTTTGATTGAGGCGGCTATTGGGAGTTTTGCAAGGAACACTGCTCATAATGAACTTCTGACACGTGTTAATTCTCAGAGATAACAACGGTGCTCCAACAGCAAACCACTTCAAACCTCAGTGGCTTAATACTCAGTTGTTTCCTTTTATTATTATTATTTTTTATTACCACCATGGTTATCGCTGGGGTTCAGTGCCAGACAATGAGTCCACTGCTTCTCGTGGTCATTTTTTCCTTTTTTTTTTTTTTTTTTACTAGATAGAGACAGAACTAGGGAGCTAGAGAGGGGAAGGGGAGATAGAGAGGAAGATAGACACTTGTAGACCTGTTTCAACGCTCATGAAGCTTCCCTCCCTCTGCAGGGGGTGACGGGCTGGGGGATGGCGCTCAAAGCCAGGCCCTTGCTTGCTTCTTCTTCTAGCGTTTGCCCTTCTTCCGTAGCCAGTCAACAGCGTCAGGTTGAGCCTGATGTCAAGTTTCGAGACCTCCTTTGAATCTGGAGAGGTGGCAGTCATTGACTGTGTGGATCATAGTCTGTCTGTAGCTGCAGGGGCAGTTCGGGTCGTCTCTGGCTCCCCAGCGATGGAACATAGCGGCGCACCGGCCATGGCCTGTTCCATAGCGATGGAGGAGGGCCCGATCATAACGTGCCAGGTCAAAGCCGGGTGGACGCTTGCAGGGGTCTGTGATGAGGTGTTTGTTCTTTACCCTTGCTTGGTAATGTGTGCTCTCAGCAGGGCGTGCCACCGCTGACTCCCTGGCTTCTTTTTGTTGTAACGGTTATCGTTGGGGCTCTGTGGCTGTACAGTGACACTACAGTTTCTGGTGGCCATCCCCCCCCCCCTTTTCTCTCTCTGATAAAGGGCAAGAGACTGTAAGTAGAGAGGGAGAGAGAGCAAGAGAGACACCTGCATCCCTGCCTCACCACTCACAAAGCTCTGCAGATGGGTGTCAAGAGCTTGATTTGGGCGGTCTTATATGATATTGTGAGCCTTCTACCAAGGGTGCAAGCATGCAGCCGTGACAATACTCAGTGATCAGTGTGGGCTGTCTTGGGTTTATCTGATCTGGAGTCTCCTGTTCAAGTATGAACCAGATCCTATTGCAGGAGAGCAAGTGGGAAGAGGACAGAGGACAGAGGGCCCCTTTATGCCCGCTGGTAGGATGCTAGAGGGTCACCTACATGGAGGAATCACTAGAGAGTTGGCCATGTTTCAGAGAGACAGGTGTTTATTGAAACAAAGCAGGGGGAGAGGAGAGGAAAATTCATACTTCAAAGGCATGTAGACCACAAGAGAGAACTTGAAGGCCCAAGTTTCTTGGCCATCTAACTTACATAGTGGGTTCTGGGGATGCTGAAGCAGGACCCTGAGGGGACTCACTTTAGCCACTGTGCACACATCTGCATTCATCTTCATTTTCCGGCGGAAAGAGAGATGCGGGTACAGGATGCAGTCAGGGCATCTGGCCCCTCTCCAGGCTTCCTGCAGGTGCGGGGTGGGGTGGGGGGTTTGCTAATGTGGTCCCTGCAGAGGAGTATTTCCCTAAGCAGCCCCTAACAGTCCGGCCCTACTCAGCTTTTAAGGTCAGACAAGATCAGGCACATTCAGGGGGCGTGAGCACAGACTGTTCGGAACTCAGTCGGGTGCCCTTATTGTTGTGGGTGGGGGTGGCAGCTGGGGTGGTCCTGCTTCTTCCTGCACACCTCTACAGCAGCTGGGACAGCTCTGTCCACAGGCCTCTCATCCTCCTTGGATGAGTGGGCTTGCCAGCACCATGCTTCTTGTGAAAATAGTGAGAGGCGGAGATGCCAAGTCCACCTGATATAAGCTGTTACAGAGCTCTTCTTGTGAAAATAGTGAGAGGCGGAGATGCCAAGTCCACCTGATATAAGCTCTTACAGAGCTCTTCTTGTGAAAATAGTGAGAGGCGGAGATGCCAAGTCCACCTGATATAAGCTGTTACAGAGCTCTTCTTGTGAAAATAGTGAGAGGTGGAGATGCCAAGTCCACCTGATATAAGCTCTTACAGAGCTCTTCTTGTGAAAATAGTGAGAGGCGGAGATGCCAAGTCCACCTGATATAAGCTGTTACAGAGCTCTCTTGGGTCCTAGTCTCCGACTGATTTCAGAGGACAGGAGCTTAGAGCTTACTCCCACTAGGTAGAAGTTACAAAGCATTGCTTATGTACTGGATGTCTGCTTCTGTGCCTGGGGAGCAAGTAGCTGGAGCAATAAAGCATTCTGTGGCACTGTGTATTGGCACTCTCCAGGAACCAACCATGGTGGGGGGCATCTGCTGACTCTCAGGATGTAAGCTCCATGCAAGGCATCTGAGACCTCGGCACAGGCTCCTGTAGAGGAGACTGTTGTCTCTCTATCAAGTGAGGCCTGAGAACTGCTCACTGGCTTTTTTTTACTCACTCTTTTAATTTAGTTTTATGATTATTATTTTTACTGAGTCGGGCAGCAGCACAGCAGGTTAAGTGCAGGTGGCACAAAGCGCAAGGACCAGCATAAGGATCCTGGTTCGAACCCCCCACTCCTCACCTGTAGGGGAGTCGCTTCACAAGCGATGAAGCAGGACTGCAGGTGTCTCTGTCTCTCCCCTTCTCTGACTTGCCCTCCTCTCTCCATTTCTCTCTGTCCTATCCAACAACGACGACATCAAAAACAACAATAACTACAGCAATAAAACAACAAGGGCAACAAAAGGGAATAAATAAATAAATATTATTTTTGCCACAGCACTGCTCTGGCTTATGGTGGCGCAGGGGACCGAACCTGGGACTTTGGAGCCTCAGGCATGAGAGTCTCTTTGCATAACCATTATGCTATGTGCCCCCACCTTTTTAATTTTAATTTAATTTAATTTAATTTTATTTTATTGACTGATATTTTTGATAGAGACAGAGAAATTGAGAGGGATGGGGCAGATAGAGAAAAAGAGACATCTGCAGCACTGTTTCACTGCTTATGAAGCCTCCCCACTGCAGGTGTGAACAGGGGGCTTGAACCGAAGTCCTTATGCATGGTAATGTGTGTACTCAACCAGGCCGCCACCTGGTTCCCTGCTAACTGAATTTGAAGAACAAGCAGCAGCCCAGGGAAAGGTGTTTGGGGAGATGAGAGCTTAATCCCCCTGCCTCTGGGCTATAGTTACTCCTCCTTCTCAGACTCAGGCCCTCACCACTGACCTACACAGCCATGGCTGCTTTGTGAAATTAGAAGAAGGTGGCTCTTGCTCTGCCTCCATCGTTAATAATCCCTTCGAGGGAACCTTTGGAGAATGACCTCCCACCAACCAAGAGATGATAGATGAAGAAGCCTCAGAAAACGGTTGAATGTTGACTGCATAGAACAAGAGATGCAAAAAAAAAAAAAAAAAAAAAAAAGCAAAAAAAGGGCCCAGAATTAATGGAACAGCATATGAGGCACACTGTGCAAAACAGCCTTTCTCCCACATAGACACTGGGCTTGGCCTCTGTGACATGCATGGTCAGTGGAACAGCAGATGCAGTGCAAGCAGAGATTTGAAAGATGCTTGCTGTTGAGGTCAGCCCCTTCTTGCTGTTGGGGGCTCCGAGCGCTGGCTCTATCTAAACAAGCCCAGACTAGTCTGTGGGATGATCAGAGCTTGTGCCTCAGCTGACACGTAGCCACTGCCACACCTGTGAGAGCAGCCTCTCAGGACTACTCCCACTGCTCACCCTTTAACTAGATGGTGTCACCACACTGGGCTGAGGAGAGGCTCTGCCACTCCACGGGTCCGTGACAAATAGCGCCTGCTCACTGTCTGAAGTCACTGCACTCTGATTTTTTGTTAAACAGGGAGAGCTACATTTTTTCTCTCTCTCTCTTTAAATTTCTTTATTGGGGAATTAATGTTTTACATTCGACAGTAAATACAATAGTTTGTACATGCATAACATTTCTCAGTTTTCCATATAACAATACAACAGAACAACATTCTCTTTATTGCAACACTGTATGCCTGGCGGTAGATAAGATAAGAAAAGCTTGTGTATTGCTTAAGAATGAAGATAGCTATTGTGAAAGACAGCACTATTGACTAGAGTTCGGTAGGGAAGGATAGGAGGGAATGAGGAGGAAGATATAAAAGCTAATTCTTTTCAGTTTTTAGACGAAAGATTTTTAGATATTATAAATGCATAGTTACTGGAACAGAGCGTAGAGTTTCTTAATAAATGGAAAAAAGCCACAATACAAAGTGTAAGTGTACCACATATATTAAAGTCTTCACCAAATTCTACTGAATCTTAATATTAAACTAGTGGTAAAGTCGTCTTTAACTATCGCTGTGTTAGTTAAACTGATACACCATTAATCGTAAAACACATCCCAATTTCAAAGATGTGAAAGAAGTGATTAGGAGTTACTGCAACGCAGTGTCAACCAGAAGATATCAAATAAAATATGACAGAACCAAGACCAAATATATTTCGTACTAATAAATGCAATTATGAGTACCATTAGAAGAAGAAAATGCAGATTAGATCACAAAGCAAAGCAGAAAAAATGAAAAATAAAAGCAGAGGCAGGGGTTGCGAGATAGCTGACTCAGCTGGTCACACACACTGCCATGTGCAGGGACCTGCGTTCAACCCCCTCCCCCTCACAGCAGCACTATGCAGAGGAGAAGCTTCAGAAGTGGTGCAGTGGTACCTCTCTTTCTCTCTGTTACACTATTTGGCAAAAAAAAAAAAAAAAAAGAAAGAAAGAAAAGAAAAGAAAGGAGGCTGGATGATGGTGCAGTGGGTTAAGTGCAAGGACGGGCGTAAGGATCCCGGTTTGAGCCCCTGGCTCCCCACTTGCAGTGGGGGTCACTTCACAGGCGGTGAAGCAGGTCTGCAGGTGTCTGTCCCCCTCTCTGTCTCCCCTCCTCTCTCGATTTCTGTCTGTCCTAAACAACAACAGCAATAGCAACAATAACAATAATGACAACAACAGGGACAACAAAAGTGAGGGGGAAAGTGGCCTCCAGGAGCAGTGGATTCGTGGTGCAGGCGCCGAGCCTCAGTGATAAACCTGGAGGCAAAAAAAGGAAAAGAAGGGAAAGGAAAGGGGAGGGGAGGAGAGGAGAGGGAAAGAGAACAGAGAAAACATGGGTAAAGATAGAAAAAAAATGAAAAAGAAGAGAAAAGTGTTTCACGATCCTATTATTAAACAAGGCGAGACTCCAGCTAGAAAGGAGTAGACAAGACAAAAGCGGGCACCTGGGAATTCCAACGGAGGCAAGCAGTTCAAATACCTATGCGTCACATAAAACATCTTCATCAAACATACGTGTGGAAATGCCAGGAGAAACAGACAAAAACCCATCAGTAATATACCTTAATTCACCATGTTAGCTGAGGACAAATAAAGTTGACAAAAAATTGCTATTATCAACTACATTAAATATTTTGAAACAATCATGAATTAAAATCATATAGTCCTATACTATGTAATTTACAACATGTGAGAAAAATAGATGATATACTTGTGTGACTACATCTTACAGATCACAAAGTGTGTGTTTAGAAATATATCAAAATGAGAAGAGACAGGGCTTGGGTGGCAGTGCTCCTGGTTGAGCGCACACGTTACAGTGTGCGAGGACCCGGGTCAGCTCCCTCCTGCAGGGGGAAGCTTATTGCGGTAAAGCAGTGCTGCAGGTGTCTCTCAGTCTCTCTCCCTCTCTAACTCCCCCTTCGTCTCAATTTCTGGCTGTCTCTATCCAATAAATAAATACAATAAAAGAAAATGGCCACACACTTCTGGGTGGAAGCAGAACTGTGGTTAAAGCAGTTAAGTGCTTTCCAGGGAGACAAATGTCACATTCCTTCTAGTGTCGCTACCTGAGCACTAGCATTAAAAGCAAACATGATTAAGATGAATGCCACATTTCATAGCATACACTTCATATGATTAACGCCTCTATCAAGTATTACCAAGCAATTTAGAATTTCCTGAGCCTTTAAGAACCTTGAGTGGATGGCGACTCCTGTTTTGGAAGTCTCCCTTTAAGGTAGATGCTTCTCCGATAACATCCAGTTAATCAGCAGCAGACTTTTTCATCGGCTCTTTCTCATGGCCACTGGCCCCTTTTCCACTATTGCAGCTGTTCTGCCAACTTCATTTCCTGACTGGGAATGTGCCCAGTCAGCTGTGGAAAACAAAGCCCAAGAAACACAAAATTTAATAGTTGCATACATTTATTTAAGAATAACAAAGCATTCAGGGCTCCTTATGTTAAAAATCTTCCATCCACATGTTTCAAAGCCAAAGTGCACCAGATTTCCAAAATAAAGCTTGTAGAAACATTAGCAGGCGTGAGTGGACTCCACAACTCAACGGTTCTGAAGCCAGATGTGAAGATAAAATGCTGTGAAAAGATGCAACAGTGATTCCATGTTAAACAAATTCTCAAAAACTATAAACATGGTGACAGAACAAGTTCTCTGGTCAATAATAGGACCAGGGAAGAATCCAAGTGTTGCCTGTAAACACAAGTGACTATAATGAGTGCTTAAAGATTGGGAATATATACATTTATTTCAGTATTTCAAGGTAGATCAAGAGATAGCTTACTCAGTAGGGACATGCGGTCCTGGGTTCAAGACCTGGCACCACATAAGAGCACCATGAATGGCACCAAGGGAGAACTGTATAGATGGTGGATCAGTGCTATGGTGTCTCTCCTTTCTCTCTGTCTTTCTCTCCCTTTATTCTCTCTCTTTAAAATAAAGAATGAAAAAATTCAGTCCCGGGGAGATGCTCAATGGTGATATAACACATGCATGAGTGAGGCCATGAGTTCATTCCTTGGCACCACAACAAGAGAGAGGGAGAGAGGGAGAGAGGGAGACAGAGAGAGTTAAAGTGCTTGCAGTGTGCTAAGTATTGCGTTTAATGAATTGCCAATAGTTTAAATCGCTGCTGTGTTCATTTCCATTCTATGGACACTTTATACTAAACGTTCATTTGCTCCACTCTTGGCTGCTACAGCAGGTACCCAGAATATTCCTGAGACTCTCCTGACAACACCTGGAACATCTCTTTTTACTTTTATATTTTTCATTTTTTACCACTGGGTCTTTGAAGCCATTCAGTTTTACTTCTAGTAGCCTTTATTTTCCTTTTTCCTTTCTTTTTTTTTCCCAGGTAGAGGGTGAGAGATAGGGAAGGGGAGACACCACTCCATGGCTTCTGAAGTTCCCTCTCTGCATTGTGCTCCCATGGGTAGGAACCTGGGCTTATGTGCTTTGTAAACTGTGCACTCTACCTGGTGAACAATCTTCTGACCACCGTTATTTGTGTTTTAACCTCAACTGGAGATTAGAAAGTCATTCATAGTTAAGAATATACGTACGTATTCATATGTAATATAATATGTATGGTATGTGTATGTATATAGACTTATGCATGTTATGTGTATGTATACTGTCTCTTCTGTTCTGAATTGAATAGCTGTTTTAAGTTTTAAGTTGCCATGCCATTCCTCCATTAGGATATATTATCCAAACACAGTCTGTTATGTTAACTATAATACAAGCCAGTAACTGCTCAGGGATTTCTGATTCCTCATGTTGTATTTAGCCTTCCATAGACTACATCCCTATGTTTAGCAACCATTGATCCCTTTCATTCTTTTTGTTGTTGTTGTTGTTATAAAATCTTTGTACTTTTGAGACTTTTTTGCTGAATTTTGTTTTCCTCAAAATAATGGCCATTTTGTAATTGCCATGTCTTATGAAGTTTCAGATACTAGGAGTAGAGGAAATGGATATTCACTTGCACTTAAATGGGATTGGCTGTAGACACTGGTTTTGGAAACTGGGACCTGTGGAGTCCCCCATTCCTGCATTAAAATGTGGGGGGGGGGTAGAAAGAGGTAAAGTCAAGGAATTTTTCCCTCCAGTTCTTTGTGTTTAAACATTCTTGTAGCTATAATTTATATCTGATATCAAATGACCTGCATTTCTCTAGAAGACAACTACAGCCTGGTTTTCCTCATATGTGCAATATAAAGAACTGAATCACATGAACTTATATTTAAAAAGTAGTTAACTGTCACTAAGACTGTGAGATCTATGGGGGCACAGAGCTGTGGAGCTGGGTGTGATGTGCAGCCGCACCTAGTCTTCTTATTATTTAATGTCACTTTCTGTTTTCTCCTATTTTATTTATCTTGCTCTTGTAGTAGCACAGAGAGAAACTGAGAGGGCAGGGAGATAGGGAGAGAGACAGAGAGATACCTGTAGACCTATTTCACTGATGTGAAACTTCCCCCCTGCAGGAGGGAGTAGGGGCTTGAACCCTGCCCTTGTGCGTGCATGGTAATGTGTGCATGTGTGAGCTTAACCAGATGCACCACAGTCCAGCCCTTATTCCCTGGAATCATGATTTTGTAAACCATTATTAAATCACTAATAAAAATAAGTAAAAAATTTCATACTATCTGAAGAACCAAAAAGACAACAACTTTAATGGGAAAAAAAAAAAGAATCAGTAGACAGAAACATGAAAATAACATAGATGCTGGAATCACCTGACGTAGATTTAAAACAGCAGCCATAAAAATGCTTCAACAAGCAGTCGAAAACATTCTCAAAACAAAAGATAACGTAGAATGCCTCAACAGAGAACCAGAAGATAGAAAGAATCAAATGAAAACTATAATAGTGAAAAAAAAGTCAGTGGTTGGGCTACTTAAGGATGGAGAAGTCAGAGAAGAATCTGTAAACATGGAGACAGAATGATAGAAATTATCAGACCTGCCCAACATAGAGAACAGGTGGGGACAATGTACGGAACTTTAAGACACTTATAGCATTAATACAAATGTGTCATTAGAATTCGAGAAGGAAAGGAGAAAGGAGGGGTTGGAAAAGTACTCAAGAAAAATGGTTCAAAATTTCCCAACTTTGAAAATACACAAACCCACACACTCAAGAAACTAAGTAACTTTCAAACCGTGAGCTCAAAGAAATCTACTCAAAGACACATAGTTGGTGTGTTCCTGAAATACAGCTCTGGAGAATAAAGAAGGACTGAGAATTGTGAAGGGCCGGGGCGATAGCTCAGCAGTGGAAAGCAGAACCTGCCTGCGTGTGGTACTGCCTGTTCAGAGCTCAGTACTCCTCTAGTGCTGGAGAGGTTTCTTGATCCCAGGCTTCCTGATACTTGTCCGTGGAAATCTTACCCATAGATAGATACCTTTGCATCTATGTTTGCAGAATGTGTGTTTTGCTTGTTATTTGTCTCCTAGGTCCATTCTTTTGACTGGTGTATACCATGAGGCCTGTACTTCAGGCTCTGTCCCATTATCACAAAATCCTGCTCTGAGGCAGTAGAAAGGTGGATGGTTACAGTGATCACCAGTAAGTCTGAATGTCTGGCTGCTGCCCTGAGGATCTGGGGATTGCGCATGGGATAACTAGACTAGATAACTACATTAGCTTACGGCATCAAAAGAATGTTCCTGACGTAATGACATTTGGATAAAGACTGTTTGTTTTTTAACCTCCAGCGTTACTGCTGGGGCTCGGTGCCTGCACTATGAATCCACTGCTCCTGGAGGCCATTTTTTCCCCGCTTTGTTGCCCTTGTTGTTGTCATTGTTATTGTCGTTATCATTGCTGTTGTCGTTGCTGGATAGGACAGAGAGAAATTGAGAGAGGAGGGGAGACTGAGAGGGGGGATAGACACCTGCAGACCTGCTTTACCGCCTGTGAAGCGACCATCCTGCAGGTGGGGAGCCGGGGGCTTGAACCGGGATCCTCCTGCCGGTCCTTGCGCTTTGCACCATGTGCTCTTAACCCGCTGCGCTACCGCCCGACCCCCGATAAAGACAGTTTTCAGCACCCTTACTTACCCTGATCTCTTCTTCCTCAGAACTGTAGTCTGATACTCATTTACATAATATGTAACCACCACTTGTTTTGTCTGAACAATGTTGTGTAATGCATAAATTTTAAAAATCAATACTTCTTCAAGCTTGGGGTGGGGGCACACACTCGACACTGTCCTAGCTGGGATGTCATATGTGTGTGTTCCCACCTGGCCTCTTCTGGTCAACTTTCCCTCTTTCCCTTCCTTCCTTCCTTCCTTCCTTTTTTTTTTTTTTTTTTTGCCTCCTGGATTATTGCTGGGGACTGGTGCCTGCACTATGAATCCACTACCCCTGGAGGACATTCTTCCCATTTTGTTGCCCTTATTGCTGTTGTTATTGTTGCCATTGCTATTGCTGTTTTAGTTTTTTGGGTAGGACAGAGAGAAATCGAGAGAGGAGAGAAAGATAGACACCTGCAGACCTGCTTCACCCCCGGTGAAGTTACCCCGTGTGTGGGGGCAGCCGGGGGCTCAAACCAGGATCCTTGCGCTTTATGCCATGTGCGCTTAACCCACTGTGCTGCTGTCTGGTTCCCTTTCTATTTCTTTTCTTTTTTTTTTTTTAAAGATTTTATTTATTTATGAGAAAGACAGTAGGAGAGAGAAAGAACCAGACATCACTCTAGCACATGTGCTATTAGGGATCGAACTCGGGACCTCATGCTTGAGAGTCCAAAGCTTTACCACTGCACCACCTCCCGGACCACACCCCTTTCGATTTCTATATGAATAAAAAGGCAACCTAGGACTGCAGTCACACATGCCCAAGGGACTGGTGAAATCATGCCTGCTCAAGAACCTGGCTGCATGTACGTATGCACACACACACATCCCACACTCACTAAAATCAAAATCAATACCTAGAAAGCAGTGCGAGAGAAATGATACCTTATCTATGCAGCAGTCTCATCAGAAGCCATGGAGACCAACCACGACTGTCAAAACTAACATCAAGACATTTTCAGATGAAGAAAAACCAAGAGAGATGTTAGCGGCTAAAAGAATATAGGAAGTTGTTGAAACAGAAAGGTGATTATCAGAGAGGGAATCTGGAACATCAGGAGGAAGAAAGCTAGAAAGAAGTAAAAAATAGCGCTATCAGATTTCCTTCTTTTCTTTGATTTTCTAAATTATGTTCAATGGTTGAGACAAAAATTAGAACCTTATCCGGCAGGGGAAAATATGTGGGGAAACATTTAAAACAATATTGCATATGACTGAGGGTTAGGGGATAGAAGCAAGTGAAGGTTTACAACTGACTTAAATGACTTAAAAAAAAAAAAAACCAGGGAGTCGGGCGGTAGCGCAGCGGGTTAAGTGCACGTGGCGCAAAGCACAAGAACTGGCATAAAGATCCCAGTTCGAACCCCCGGCTCCCCACCTGCAGGGGAGTCACTTCACAGGCGGTGAAGCAGGTCTGCAGGTGTCTGTCTTTCTCTCTCCCTTTCTGTCTTCTCCTCTCTCCATTTCTCTCTGTCCTATCTAACAACAACAAAAACAATAACAAAACAAAACAAAAAAACAAGGGCAACAAAAGGGAAAATAAAAAATAAATAAATAAATAAATAAATAAAACCCAAACCCTAGGGACCAGGTGGTGGCACACCTGGTTGAGCCCCCATGTTACAATGCGCAAGGACGCAGGTTCAAGCCCCCAGTCCCCACCTGCAGGGGGAAAGCTTTACAAGTGTTGAAGCAGGTGTGTCTCTGTCTCTCACCCTCTCTATCCCTCCCTTCCCTCTCGATTTCTTTTTTTTTTTTGAATGTCTTAATTTTTTTTTAAATTTTTTATTTAAGAAAGGATTAGTGAACAAAGGCATAAGGTAGGAGGGGTACAACTCCACACAGTTCCCAACACCCAATCCCCATAACCCCCCCCCTCCCCTGATAGCTTTCCCATTCTCTATCCCTCTGGGAGCATGGACCCAGGGTCATTGTGGGATGCAGAAGGTAGAAGGTCTGGCTTCTGGAACTGTTCCCCGCTGAACATGGGCGTTGACTGGTCGGTCCATACTCCCAGTCTGCCTCTCTCTTTCCCTAGTAGGGTGTGACTCTGGGGAAGCTGAGCTCCAGGACACATTGGTGGGGTCTTCAATCCAGGGAAGCCCAGCCAGCATCCTGGTGGCATCTGGAACCTGGTGATTGAAAAGAGAGTTAACATATAAAGCCAAACAATTTGTTGAGCAATCATGGATCCCAAGCTTGGAATAGTGGAGAGGAAGTGTTAGGGAGGTACTCACTGCAAACTCTAGTGTAGTCCTGCTTTCAGGTATATATTTTGCAGTAGTTTATGGATACGTGTGCACATAAGCTCTCTCTCACAGAAACTGGTGTATATCTAGGTCCCTCTCGATTTCTGTCTCTATCCAATTAATAAATAAAGATAATAAAAAAATTTTAAAAACCCCAATGCCAATAGTCTGTGTTATTTACTTACATAATGTACCACAAACATTAAATAAAGTCATACAGTAAAAAACATCCTAGATGTGGCCCTAGATTTGACACAGTGGAAATTATTGGACTCTCAAGCATGAGGTCCTGAGTTTGATCCCTGGATTTGCTTATACCAGAATGATATTTGGCCGTACCTCTCTCTTGATCTCATTCTCTTTCTCTTGATCTCATCCTCTTTCTCATAAATGAATAATTCCATAAATAAACACACACACATCTTTAAAATAATGTATCACAGAAGGTTCCAGCAAAGCTGGAATAGATAGTGCACTTCCCCACACTGGGTGGGGTCCTGGTGCTGTGGTGTTTCTGTCTCTGTCTCCCTCTCTCTACCTGAAGACATCAACCCTGGCAATGACAAAAAATACTAATAATGATAAAAATGTAGTAAAATAAAAAATATCACAATCTAGAGAGACTTCTGAAGTATGTTTAAGTAACTCACAAAACTTAGGAAAAAAGAAAACAGGGAAGTGAAAAAGAGAAATAAGCAGGAAACAAACCTGAGATTTCAGACTTAATCTTGAGCATATCAACAGTTACACTGAATAGGAAAACCTCACCAAGTCAAAAGACAGAGATGGAATGTGTGGACTAAGATTAATCCCACTGTATGCTGTGCTCCATAAGCACAAAAATGCAGATAGGCTAAAAGGAAAGGGAAGGGGAAATCATGCAAACATGAAAAGAAAGCAAGAGTAGTTATACTGATATGTGACAGACTTGAAAGAAGACAGAAATCAGAGATGATCATTGCATAATCTGCCAAGCAGAGCCAAAAATCTTAAACAGAGATGTACAATGCTTGAAGCAAAAATGACAATAGAACTGAAAGGAGCCATATCCACCTTCTAGTTAGGAGATTTTAGTGGCTCTTCAACAGTTGAAACTGAAACAGTAAGAATATGGAAAAACCCAACAAAATCACCAACTGACCAGATCTGATTAATATCTAGATAAACATCTAAAAGATTGATGAAATGTACATACTCTAGCAAACTGACAAAAAGAAGGAAAAAAAAAAGAAGAAAGGGAAAATACCACAGAGTCAAGTCAAATGATGTAGAAAAAGCACTAAGGAAGGAAGGGAGGAAAGAAAGAAAGGAAGGAAAAAAGAGGAAGAGAGAAAGGACAGAAGAAAGAAGACAGAAATTAGCAATATCAGGAGTGAAGTAAGGATAATATTATAGTCCCTGCAGACATCAAAAGGACAATAAGGAATGCTATGAATAATTACTTGCATTTTAAATTTAATAACTTCAACTACTCTTCCCAATATGAAATAGTTTGACAAACTCTATAAGTATCAGCAAAACTGAATTTATAATTTTAAACATACCCAAATAAATCTTCAGTACCAGATGGTCTCACTGAAGAATTTATACCAAATATTTAAAGAATTAACATCAATTCTACAGTTTCTTCCAGAAATAGAAGAGGAATGAATACAAAATTCCAACTCATTTTGAAATCAGAACCCCTATATGAAAACCCAATAAAGATGATATAAAACTGCAAACAGTGGAAAATTACAGATTAAAATCCACTTCCTCCCCTACCTTCTATTACACGTCTCCCAATCACCCCAAAAACTAACTGTGTCTGACAAAGTAAGGACCACAAAAGCTGAATTAGGGGCAAGATACTGGCACACTTTAACGATGACTCTTCAGTCACTACTAGGCCACCCCATCACCTGGGGCCCTAGTCAGGGAGCTCTGGGATTCCCACACAGACATGATGGGCCTAGACCTCTAACAGATCCCTCTCTCCACTGTCACTGGTCGTCTCCATCAGGAACAACATAATGGAACCCTTTGTGGGCCCCTTATAGGATCTTGCCCTCAGTGTGGATCAACAATGGTAAAAAAAAAAATATTCCAGTCTCCGAAGGGAGGTTGGACATCATACTCTGCCTACTACCCGAGGAAGATGGGTCCTGAAATGAGTGCAGCCTGGAATGTTCCTAGCCGTGACCACAGAATGTGAGCCCAGACCTACAGGGAGGCAGAGGTTACACAGGCTCCTGTGCTGACTATGGGCCCCAGATCAAACCGGTGGGGGTTGCAGTTAACAATATGTATATACTTTCCCCATATTTCGGAGCTATTCTCTTCCCTGATCCAGCTTTCCTAGTCCTTTTTCCAACTATAACACTATCTCCCAGACAATAACCTGGGTCTACTTGCATATTAGATGTCAGGCGAAGGCACAAACTAGTAAAGTCATGGGCCCTCTGGAATATACCTAAAACAGACCTACTAGCTTTTTCCAAAATGCAGACCCCAAATTTTATCTGCAGTATTCATGCCTTTAGGTTCATGATTAGTCAGCAGTTTGTTCTGCATTATAGCTTAACTCTTTTTCAGCCACCAGGTTCCATATGATACCATGATGCCAACCCGACTTCCTTGGGCAGAGGACCCCACCATGTGTCTTGGAGCCCTGTTTCCCCAGATCCCTGCTCCACTAGGGAAAGAGACAGGCTAGGAGTATGGATCGACCTGCCAATGCCCATGTTCAGCAGAGAAGCAGTAACAGAAGCCAGACCTTCCACCTTCTGCATCCCACAATGATCCTGGGTCCATGCTCCCAGAGAGATAAAGAATAGAGAAGCTATCAGGGGAGAGGATTAGATACGGAGCTCTGGGAGTGGGCAGTGTGTGGAAATGTTCCCTTCTTATCCTATGGCCTTGTCAATGTTTCCATTTTATAAATTAAAAAATGTGAAAAAAGAAAACAACAAAAAATAGATTAAAATCCAGTAAAATGATTACAAAAATCCTTCTAAAAAGTAGCAAGTAATGTTTGGCAACATTCAAAAAGAATTAAATACCATGACCAAGTGGAGTTTCTTATAGGAATGCAAGACCATCTTAGTATTCACAAATAATAAATGTATTTCATCATATGAATATACTACAGGAGAAAAAAAATCACATATCAAAATCAGTTTACACAGGAAAGGCATTTAGCAAAATTCACCACTTAATCATGATGAAATTCTCAGAAAAACTGGAATAGGAAACTTCCTCAGCTTGACTGAGAACACTTACAACACAGCAACATGATCTGTGATGGGAGAATGAGTGCTTTCTCCCTAAATCAGGAGCTGGACAAGAGTGCCCACTCATCACTTTTATTCAGCATAGTATTAAGAGTTCTAAGAAAAGGAGATAAAAAGGAGTACTGATCAGAAAAGACCTATGGAAGTGGGCCGGAGGGATGGCATGCCGAGTGGGAATCACTCTTCCCCCTGTAAGTGAGCCAGGTTCAAACACTGACAGCATATATAGGAAGTGCCTGGTGGTGTGGTGTCTCCTCCCCTCCTCTCTCTGTCTCTGTCGGAATGAAAACGTGACCCAGGAGTGGTGAAGCTGCATGTGTGAAGTCTTGGCTCCACACCCACGCACAAAAAAAGTAAGATGCTATGATGGCCATGGTAGGAAATTCCAAGAAGTCTGCAAAAGAAATTCTTAGATTTAATAAGTAGGTTTGGCAAAATTGAAAGACAAAAGGTTGCCAAACAAAAAACCCGTTGCACTTCTATTCTGTAATGATTCACATGGGTACAAAGGTTAAAGATACAATGTAGTTTATGATCAATAAAAACATGAAATGCTTAGTTGTGAAGATGACAAAATACAGACGTCACATGTCAGGAACCTCCAAACACTGATGAAAGAAATCAAAGAATAAGTAGATAACTTCTTCTTCTTCTAGCGTTTGCCCTTCTTCCGTAGCCAGTCAACAGCATCAGGTTGAGCCTGATGCAAAGTTTCGAGACCTCCTTTGAATCTGGAGAGGTGGCAGTCGTTGACTATGTGGGTCATAGTCTGTCTGTAGCCGCAGGGGCAGTTCGGGTCGTCTCTGGCTCCCCAGTGATGGAACATAGCGGCGCACCGGCCATGGCCTGTTCGATAGCGATGGAGGAGGGCCCGATCATAACGTGCCAGGTCAAAGCCGGGTTGACGCTCGCAGGGGTCTGTGATGAGGTGTTTGTTCTTGACCTCAGCTGACTGCCAACTCTGTTTCCAAGAGTCTGGAACAGAGAAGTTCAGTGTAGGCGTAGGAGACCAGATTGGGTGACGAGACGTCAAGCGTTGAACAGGGTGGGCGAAGATCTCCGCGTATATTGGCAGGTCCCGTCGAGCGTAGACGTGGAAAATGAACTTAGATGATGCCGCATCCCGACGAATATCTGGCGGGCGGGGCGATGTTGCTAAGAACTGGCAGCCATGGAACCGGGGTGGAACGGATGTTTCCAGAAATTATCCTCATGGAGGAATATAATTTGGAATCGACCAAGTGGACATGGGGGCTACGGAACCATCCTGGGGCACAGTATTCTGCAGTGGAATAGCATAATGCCAGAGATGATGATCGTAGTGTGGAAGCGCTCACGCCCCATGAGGAGCTGGCCAGTCTTGCAATGATGTTATTCCTCGCGCCCACCTTTGCTGCAGTTTTTATGAGATGTTCGTGAAATGACAGAGTGCGATCGAGAGTAACGCCAAGATAGACTGGCTGGGCTTCATGCCGGATTCTCGTATCGCCAAGCTGCACATTAAGCTCACGCGAGGCCGAGGCATGGTGTAGATGGAAAACAGATGATACTGTTTTTGCAGTGCTAGGGATTAGTCGCCATTTTTTACAGTAATCAGATATCAGAGACATGTCTTTCGTGAGTGTTTCCTCGAGGATGTCGAACTTGGATGCCTGAGTTGCACAGCAGATGTCATCGGCGTAGATGAACTTCCTTGGAGAAGTTTCTGGGAGGTCATTGATGTAAATATTAAATAGCGTAGGAGCCAGAATAGATCCCTGGGGGAGGCCACTTGAGACAAGTCTCCATCTGCTAGACTTGTCACCCAGATGTACCCGGAATCTTCTGTTTTGGAGAAGAAACAATATAGTGTTGGCCACCCATGGAGGCAGGCATCTTGAGATCTTGACTAGGAGACCACGGTGCCAGACCGTGTCATAGGCTGCTGTGAAATCAACAAAGACAGCACCCATCTTTAAATTCTTCTGGAATCCATTTTCAATGTAAGTTGAGAGGGCCAGGACTTGTTCGCAGGTAGATCTTCCTGGGCGGAAACCAGCCTGGGTTGGTGATAGGAATTTCTCTGTAAGAGGAGAAATACGTGACAGAAGCAGCCTCTCAAGGAGTTTGTAACACACGGACAGGAGAGAAATTGGTCTATAGCTGGCGGCCAGTGTTGGGTCTTTCTTTGGTTTCAAAACCGCTATTATCTTCGCACGACGCCAAACTTTGGGCATAGACTCAGATTCCAAGATGTGGGACAGGAATGAAGCGAGCCACTTCTTTGCCGCAGGGCCCAGGTTAAGAATGAGTTCTGGGGTGATGTTATCATAGCCAGCAGCTGTTCCCGGTTTAACCCTCTTCAAAGCGTCTTCCAGTTCAGACAGTGTAAAGGGAGAGATTTTTGGAGATGGACAAGATAGCCAGAAGTGGGATGACCACTCATGGGAAATTTCTCTTTTCCAGACTGGGTCGATGTTAGCACGTCCAACTTGAGTTAGGTGACTGGCCACTGAGTTTGGAGATACGGGAGGATGGGAGACGGGAGGGGGTTGGCTACTGGCACCCAGTCTGTGAAGAAGCTTCCAGGCCTTCCTACTTGAGTGGGTGAAGTTCAGACTTTCCGTGAGTTGTTGCCAGCGGGCTTGGCGTGCTGCATCCAGGGAGGCAATGAGATGGTCAGCCACATCTGGGTCGCCCGACTCATCATACTGCTTTAGTGCCATACCAGTGATGCCTTAGAACAGATACTAGGGGCTGGGTGGTTATGAGGAGTAGCAGAGTCCCACTCTCTTAGGGTAGCTCAGATGGGCTACTGGATGCTGGCAGAAGGCAGGTTCCCAGGCCCTGTGGAGTGTTACAGCTCTCTTCAGGAAGTCCCCATAGGCTTCCCAGCTCCAGGTCCATCCTAGTAGTTGCCATGAAGTATCAATGGAACCCTATCAGTCAGGTGAGATGAATTTCATTCACAGAGAAAAAGACAAGAGAGCAGCACAGATGTGTAGGACACCACAAACAATGACCCCAGTTCCCCAGGGCCAAGTACTTGTCATGTGTGCACTTAGCCAGCTGTGCCACTGCTTGGCCCCAGGGCCCAGTGCTTGTACAGGCAGTTGGGGGTCTTAAATAGGAGCGAGTTGGCCCCCATGTTTGGCGATTGGTTATTCCAGGCTGTCTCATTTACATAGGGACCTATCACTGTCCATCCCGTAATAATTGCTTTGATGGACAGGATGTTCAGGAAAGCCTTCTCTCAGTGCCTCTGTCTGCCCTTAATTTGCCTCTAACAGCATCTAAAGAAGCTTCAGTGCTGTGGTCTCTTTCACTATCTCTGACTCTAAAAGAAAAAATTCCCAAGATGGAGCTTGTCAGAGCATAGAACTTACAGTCCTGAGGCCCTAGCAGCCACAAGCTCAATCCTTGGTACCTTCTCAGAGTTGAGCAGGGAGGCTCTGGTCTCTTTTTGCTATAACAAATACATCTTTAGGAAAGAAAGTCACAGGGAAGAGAAGATAGAATTTCAGCACTTTACTATATTACTTTATAGAATAAGTTTACAACAGCTGTTCCCCAGATGAATCATCAGTCTGCAAACATCTGTATCAGCAGTCTTATATGATTCAGGAGACTGTAGATGTTACCCATGTTACTAACACTAGGCATCAGACGTGAAAATTAGATGAACATTACTTTCATTTACTGCTATCGTGCTTCAGATGTCGATAATCTCGAACGGTTGTTCCTGATACTGACTGAAAATTATCCGCATGTAAGCACACCCACACAGTTCCCGCCCGTGTTGTTTAAAGATCAGTTGTTTCATTAACTCTAGTCATCATGCTACACATTCTGCTCCTTTCTGTGACTTTCTCCCTTTGTATGTCTGACCCCTTCCACCTGTCCCTTACCCCATGGAGTAGATGGAAAACAGATGATACCGTTTTTGCAGTGCTAGGGATTAGTCGCCATTTTTTACAGTAATCAGATATCAGAGACATGTCTTTCGTGAGTGTTTCCTCGAGGATGTCGAACTTGGATGCCTGAGTTGCACAGCAGATGTCATCGGCGTAGATGAACTTCCTTGAAGAAGTTTCTGGGAGGTCATTGATGTAAATATTAAATAGCGTAGGAGCCAGAACAGAGCCCTGGGGGAGGCCACTTGAGACAAGTCTCCATCTGCTAGACTTGTCACCCAGATGTACCCGGAATCTTCTGTTTTGGAGAAGAAACGATATAGTGTTGGCCACCCATGGAGGCAGGCATCTTGAGATCTTGACTAGGAGACCACGGTGCCAGACCGTGTCATAGGCACCCCATCTTTGGCATCCACTAACCTGTTATCTATACCTGAGTTCATTTGCTTGCTTTTCAGATTCTACCTAGTAGTGAGATTATGCAGTATGTGCATTTCTGTTTGGTCAATTGGTTTTTGACGAGAGTGCCTAGAAAACTCAATTAGGGGCGTGGTCTGGGAGGCGGCGCGGTGGTAAAGCTTTGGACTCTCAAGCATGAGGTCTCGAGTTCAGTCCACGGCAACACATGTGCCAGAGTGATGTCTGGTTCGTTCTCTCTCCTCTCTTTCTTATAAACAATTTTTTTTAAAAAGAAACAAAAATCTTATCAAAAAATAACTCAGGGGCTGAAAGGGCAGTCTTTTCAATAGATGGTGCCAGGGCAATTGGATAGTCCCAGGCAAAATTGGAAGTTGAACTCCTTCCTTACAATGCACACAGAAATAAACTCCAAACCAGTCACAAAACAAATGTAAGGGCTACAATTACAATTCACTTCACTCCTGGAGCAGAGCCCTCTTGAATTGTCATACCCGAGGCAACAGCGAGACAGGCTCTTTTCCAAATGCACATGCTTGAAATTTTGAAGGATGTTTCTTCCTAAAATATCAGAATGAGATTTGGTAGTTAGCAATAGTTCATGTATGATAAATAGCTCCTGAGCCAGGATTCCGCGTAGGTTAATCCGAGACAACTCTATTCCACATGATGTATAACCAATCAGGTGAAGGACTGCACCAAAGCAAGGAACTCTGGGGAAGGAATGGAAGAGGGGGCTGAGAAGGGGAGGTGGGGGCTGAGAGTATTTGCAGACACCCCTGATGCAGGTCTGGGACTGGAGCCCGTGTGTAGACAATTATTCTGTGAGCCATCAGTCTTCTAATATAGTGGGGGCGGAGGGAGAAAAGAGTAAATTTGTCATGCTGCGAAGCAAAGTCTCCTGAAATTCCCCTCCCAGTTGCTTTTCTTTTTTTTAATTTATTATATTTATGTATTTATTGGATAGAGACAGCCAGAAATTGAAAGGAAAAGGGGAGATAGAAAAGGAGAGAGACAGAGAGACACCTGCAGCCCTGCTTCACCACTTATGAAGCTTTCCCCCTGCAGGTGGGGACCGGGGACTCAAACCCAGGTCCTTGCGCACTGTAACACCTGGCCCCTCCCAGTTTCTTTTTCTATGTAAATTCAGCATTTCATTTTTGTTTTGATTTAGTTTTATCTTGTTTGCCTACTGTACTTACTTCTCAAGGTCTCTCTTATATTGGATCAATTCCAGACTTTTGGATTCACCATTATAGTTTGGAATTAAACCATTACAAGCTTTCTTTGGTGGCCAGGGAGATAGTTTAGTGGGTAGAGCACAGGGTTTAGAATCAGGAAGCCCTGCGTTCAGTCCCCAGTAATACATATCCCAGAGCAGTGCTTTGGTGCTCCTCTCTCTCTCTCTCTCTCTCTCTCTCTCTCAATAAATAAATAAATCTTTAAATAATAAACTGCAGGTAACTGAGTTACCCAAGGAATTGTCTTTCATCCTGGGTTTCTGTAATTTGTCCACAAATCTGAGTGACTGTTGACAAATTATGAATTATGCATGGGATGTCTTCCTTAAATAGCCTTTACAATAATCTCATTCTAAACATATAAAAATGTAACATGAGAGATCCAGCTGGATCTCAGAGGGGAGGCCCTGCCCCCCCCCCCCCCCCCCCCCCCCCCGTGATCACTTACTGTCGTCATGGTGACCCAAGGGCATCTGACACTCTCACACTTGGATTTCCTGTTGCTATGTTTCATATTGGTTTGTTCCCCTTCCCCCCAACTCTGAGAGAATTGGTTTGGCCCTTGCTAGTTTCGCGCCCCTCTTTCTCCCTGCCCCCTATGCTAAGGACGTCCAGAGTCCCAGCAGCAGTGGCAGAGGGAGAATGATGGAGAAGCACATGGTGTGGTGATTTGCCCGCTCGTGAATAAAGATTAAACTGCAGCTTCTCAGCCCAGCCGTGTGTCCCCGAGTCTCTGTCTACCGCCGCGACGCTAGCCCGGCCTGCTGGAGCCCCCGAACTTTAACAACAATTTCCAATGAAAGTATGTTTCCTGTTCGTTCAGAAATATTTACTTAGTGTCATTATAGGAGTAAAGATTCAAACTGTACAGAGGGCTGAAAAGTCAGAAGTAAAAGCCCTCTGACTCCCCTCCATGCCAAACCCAAAGGATAGCCGCTCACATGAAACTATTTCTTTCGCACGGGAGAAACCTTCCCTACAGCATGAGCTGAGTCAGTGAGATTCTGCCTGCTGCAGGCAGTCCAGATGAGCTCTGACGGGAACAGAAAGGCAGTGTGCTGCTGAATAGGTAGTTGAGAAGCCCAGGGGCAGGGCTGGGTTTGTGTGATGCTTGATCAGGGAGCTCACAACTCTCACCAACACCTGCTGCTTTCTCTCCTGCTTCCTCTCCTTTCTGCTTGGCTTTTGAAGAACCTTGTCTTGTCTTTAGCTGTGAAGCCTCAACATGTTTAGCTGCTCCAGAGGCCATATGACTCCTACCCCTCCTCCTCCTCCTCTTCCTCCTTCTTTTCTTTATGGGGGCTTCATCATTTACAGATCAAAGTAAAATGCAGTAGTAGATACATATGTAACATTTCTCAGTTTCCATATGACTACTTATTATATGTACAGTAGAGAAGAGAACATCTTTCTTCTGACTTCCCAAGAGAACCCTGGAGATTCACTCAGATTTGACTAAGGTTTCAAACTACTCCCCCCCCCCAAATCATTAATATGAATGAATTGTTACCAGATATGTATGCAACAGCTTTCTTTTCTTTCTTTCTTTCTTTCTTTCTTTCTTTCTTTCTTTCTTTCTTTCTTGATTTAATAATGATAGAGAAGACTGTTGGATAAGAGGGGTACAATTACACACAATTCCCACCACCAGAGTTCCGCATCCCATCCCCTCCATTAGAAGCTTTCCTGTTCTTTAACTGTCTGGGAGCTGGGGTGCAGAAGGTGGAAGGTCTGACTTCTCTAATTGTTTCTCTCCTGGACATGGGTTTTGGCAGGTCGATCCATACTCCTAGTTTGTCTCTCTCTCTCTCCCTAGTGGGGGAGGGGTCTGGGGAGGTGAGGTTCCAGGACACATGATGAGGTCAACTGCCAAGGGAAGTCAGGTTGGCGTCATGGTAGCATCTGCAACTTGGTGGCTGAAATGCATTAAGATATAAAGCAGAACAATTTGTTTTAATAATCAGGAACCTAAAGGTAAGAATAGAGCAGATGAGATTTGGGCAGCTTGCTTTTCTATGGAATGTACCTTGAATATCCTCCGTTCATGTGAGCTCCAGGAGAAAAAATACCTGAGCTAACAGTGTTTAGTGTGACCTAGTGACGGTTTGCTGGACTGGGAGCTATAAATCCAGTTTGCATATAAAACAGGTCAGCCTTTCAGTACTCTAGTTTCCTAGGAGCAAAATGAAGGGGTTTCTGTACCCTGTGATTCCAGCTCAAGCATACCCTGAGTAACCCCATGTGTTCTTAAATGCATTCTTCTTTTAGAAGAGAGAGATGATTGTTTGGCATGGGCTAGCAAATAATAGAAATTGTTATGGTTTATAGTGATAGGTATATCATGAACTAAGTTAGGTAGTACTTGTTTATGAGTTATTGTACTCAAATGCACAATTCCCAGTGGTCCTGGTGCCCTCTTGTTAGGAAAAGGACTCAAGAACTTTCCTTTTTAAAAATCATTGTATTGGAGGGGGTTAAAGGGTTACAAGACAGTTGTTGGCACATTGGTACAATTTCTCATCTCTCCATGATAAGCCTCAGCAAAAACACTCTTATCCCCAACCACTTTCCTTTTCAAGAGCTGAAGTATTATCAGACTGTCTCACTTGATCCGTGACTCCTCTTGGGTTTAAGTTTCTATCCTGAACTAAGTGTCTCCTTTCCCTCAGGACTTCTTGACTCTCACCACAAAGTACTTTGGTTTAATTATAACCCAGGATTTAAAGCTCTTGACCCGAGGCTCAAACAATAGACGGACAATTAATGGATTTGGTTCTAACAGTTTGGAGAACAAGACATGTACAAACCAGAACGCCTTTGTCCTGTGGATACTCCCTCTTTGTCCACTTCAGTGCAATAAAGGCCCAATTGCCAAAAAATCTGTGAAAACAGCTCTTTGACTGGGAAGAGGGAAAAGAAGCCATGTAATGAGTCCCAGGTGGGTATTAGGTGATCCTGGATAAAGAGAAAACTTAGAGGGCACTCGTATGAAGGTATCTTCTTCAGAAATACCTAGCCCAGAGTGTCAAGTCAGCGGGGCTCTGGGACACATGCTGGAGAGTAACACTGGTTTCTTGCAGGTCTCTTTCCATCTGTCCCTTTGTTGTTTGTTGCCTTTTAATTTTTTTAATTAGAGGATTAAAGGTTTATAATAAATGCCATTGTTGGTACATGGCTTATTTCACTTAACATAATGCCTTCAAGCTCATCCAAACTGAGGTGAAGAAGGTGAATTGATGAATTCTTAAATAGCTGAGTAGGATTGCATTGTGCATATAGACAACTTTCTCAGCCACTAATCTGTTGTTGGACACCGAGCTTGCTTCCAGGTTTTGGCTACTACAAATTTTCTGCTGTGAACACAGATCTTTTTAGATGGGTGTGTTTGATTCTGTAGGATATATCCCCAAGAGAGGGATTGCCAGCTTGTTGGGTAGGTCAGTTTTTAGCTTTCTGAGAATTCTTCAGACTGCTCTCCACAGGGGTTGGTTCCATTTACATTCCCACAACCTCTCCAGCACTAGTTGTTACTACTATTTCTGATGTGTGAAATTCTCACAGGAGAATTCTCATTGTTGTCTTTATTTGTGTTTCTCTGACAATCAGTGACTTGGACATTTTTTCATGTCTCTTGGCTTTTTGGATCTTTTCTGTGGTGAATATTCTGTTCATACCCTCTCCCCATTTCTGAATGGTGTCATTTTTTTTTTGTTGTTGTTGTTGCTGAGTTTGGTGAGCTCTTTATATATTTTGTCTGATTTATGGCATATAAAGATCTTCTCCCATTTGTGGTCCAGGAGGTGGTGCAGTGGGTAAAGCGTTGGACTCTCAAGCATGTGGTCTCGAGTTCAATCCCTGGCAGCACATGTATCAGAGTGATGTCTGGCTCTTTCTCTTTCCTCCTATCTTTCTCATAAATAAATAAAATCTAAAAAAAAAAAAAAACTTCTCCCAATCTATAAAAAAATTGATGTATTGGTTTATTTTTTTGTTTATGTTTTTGACTTCCTTGCAATTGGACTTGTGTTATTGAAAATGCCTTTTATAAAGTTTAGGTGGAAAAAAAGTTCTGCCAATATTTTCCTCTAAATATTTGATAGTTTCTGGTCTAACATCCAGGTCCTTGATCCATTTGGAATTTACTTTTGTGAGTGGTAAGATGTAGTGGTTCACTTTCATTCTTCATGTTTCAACCCAACTTTTCCAACACTATTTTTTGAAGCGGTCCTCCTTTTTCCACTTAACAGTTTGGTCCCCCTTGTCAAAACTAGATGTCTATAGGTGAGGGGTGCTCCTTTTGTTAATAGGAGGCTATGAGTGACAGCAGAGTCTGTAGGTGTGGGGTGCTCCTTTTGTTAATAGGAGGCTATGAGTGACAGCAGAGTCTATAGGTATGGAGTGTTCCTTTTGTTAATAGGAGGCTATGAGTGACAGCAGAGTCTGTAGGTGTGGGGTGTTCCTTTTGTTAATAGGAGGCTGTGAGTGACAGCAGAGCCTGTAGGTGTGGGGTGTTCCTTTTGTTAATAGGAGGCTGTGAGTGACAGCAGAGTCTGTAGGTGTGGGGTGCTCCTTTTGTTAATAGGAGGCTATGAGTGACAGCAGAGTCTGTAGGTGTGGGGTGCTCCTTTTGTTAATAGGAGGCTGTGAGTGACAGCAGAGTCTGTAGGTGTGGGGTGTTCCTTTTGTTAATAGGAGGCTGTGAGTGACAGCAGAGTCTGTAGGTGTGGGGTGTTCCTTTTGTTAATAGGAGGCTGTGAGTGACAGCAGAGTCTGTAGGTGTGGGGTGTTCCTTTTGTTAATAGGAGGCTATGAGTGACAGCAGAGTCTGTAGGTGTGGGGTGCTCCTTTTGTTAATAGGAGGCTATGAGTGACAGCAGAGTCTGTAGGTGTGGGGTGCTCCTTTTGTTAATAGGAGGCTATGAGTGACAGCAGAGTCTGTAGGTGTGGGGTGCTCCTTTTGTTAATAGGAGGCTATGAGTGACAGCAGAGTCTGTAGGTGTGGGGTGCTCCTTTTGTTAATAGGAGGCTATGAGTGACAGCAGAGTCTGTTAGGTGTGGAGTGTTCCTTTTGTTAATAGGAGGTTATGAGTGACAGCAGAGTCTGTAGGTGTGGGGTGTTCCTTTTGTTAATAGGAGGCTATGAGTGACAGCAGAGTCTGTAGGTGTGGGGTGTTCCTTTTGTTAATAGGAGGCTATGAGTGACAGCAGAGTCTGTAGTTGTGGGGTGCTCCTTTTGTTAATAGGAAGCTGTGAGTGACAGCAGAGTCTATAGGTGTGGGGTGCTCCTTTTGTTAATAGGAGGCTGTGAGTGACAGCAGAGTCTGTAGGTGTGGAGTGCTCCTTTTGTTAATAGGAGGCTGTGAGTGACAGCAGAGTCTGTAGGTGTGGAGTGCTCCTTTTGTTAATAGGAGGCTGTGAGTGACAGCAGAGTCTGTAGGTGTGGAGTGCTCCTTTTGTTAATAGGAGGCTGTGAGTGACAGCAGAGTCTGTAGGTGTGGGGTGTTCCTTTTGTTAATAGGAGGCTGTGAGTGACAGCAGAGTCTATAGGTGTGGGGTGCTCCTTTTGTTAATAGGAGGCTATGAGTGACAGCAGAGTCTATAGGTGTGGGGTGCTCCTTTTGTTAATAGGAGGCTATGAGTGACAGCAGAGTCTATAGGTGTGGGGTGCTCCTTTTGTTAATAGGAGGCTATGAGTGACAGCAGAGTCTATAGGTGTGGGGTGCTCCTTTTGTTAATAGGAGGCTATGAGTGACAGCAGAGTCTATAGGTGTGGGGTGCTCCTTTTGTTAATAGGAGGCTATGAGTGACAGCAGAGTCTATAGGTGTGGGGTGCTCCTTTTGTTAATAGGAGGCTATGAGTGACAGCAGAGTCTATAGGTGTGGGGTGCTCCTTTTGTTAATAGGAGGCTATGAGTGACAGCAGAGTCTATAGGTGTGGAGTGCTCCTTTTGTTAATAGGAGGCTATGAGTGACAGCAGAGTCTATAGGTGTGGAGTGCTCCTTTTGTTAATAGGAGGCTATGAGTGACAGCAGAGTCTATAGGTGTGGAGTGCTCCTTTTGTTAATAGGAGGCTATGAGTGACAGCAGAGTCTATAGGTGTGGAGTGCTCCTTTTGTTAATAGGAGGCTATGAGTGACAGCAGAGTCTATAGATGTGGAGTGTTCCTTTTGTTAATAGGAGGCTATGAGTGACAGCAGACTCTACTGACTTAGTACATATTGTCATGTTCTGATTTCCTATGTGGAATCTGTGATACCAGGCAAGTTCTTTAACCTCTCAGACACTTGCCTATCTTGTTATGGCTTATGCTATTTTTAGAACCTTTTCATCAGGTGATTATAGGTAAATGTGTGAGAAACATGTTTGAATAGTGAGTAATATTTAGTAAGTGCTCACATGTGTGTGTTATCAACATCATTATTTTGTCGTTAGCAGCGATGATTTCTCTATTCAGTGAGAAGAGGACCTCTGGTTTTGGCACCAGCAGAACTATCCTGTAGCAATGGGTGGCCGAGACAAGTGACTCTGGTTCTGCACCTCCCCCTGCCTCCACTTCATCTTCTTGTTGAAGGTGTCCCACCATTCATGAAGCTTTGCCTAGTGTCATACACAGTGCTTCTGTGTGGTGCCAGAGACTCAAACATGGCTCCTGTGTGTAGTAAAGTGCGCACTCTCCCAATCTCTGCTTGCTCCTTGGTGACTGGCTTCTTTCATTCATTTCAAGGTTCATCTATACTGTAGCATAAATCAGAATGTCACTCTATTTTCAGACAAGGGTGAATACATACACATTTCATTGTGTATAGTACATATTGTTCAGTGGCTCATTTGTTGTTAGATAATTGGGTTTTCACCTTTGACTGTTGTGAGTTATGCTGCTACGAACATTGTTGGACAAGTATCTCGGTCCTCAGTTTTCCCTTTTGGGTCATCTAGTAGTTCCATGGTTAACATTTGGAGGAACTGCCAAACTATCTCCTACCGTGGTTGTATACTTCCCATTCCTATCAACAGGAGTCCCAGTTTCTCACTAACACTTGTTATTTTCCTTTCTTGAAAATTATCTTTATATATTTATTAGATAGAGGCAGCCAGAAGTCAAGAGGAAGGGGGAGATAGAAAGGGAAAGAGACAGAGAGACACCTGCAGGTGAGTGCCAGGGACTCAAACCGAGATCCTTGAGCATTGCAGCATGTGTGCTCAACCAGATGCGCCACCCCACCCCCTTTTTTAATAATAGTTTTTCTACTGGTTATACAGTGGTGTCTCTCTTTTGTGTTGTTCAGATATCGTATTTAAGTCCCCAGATGCTTTATTGCTCACTTTAAAAATGCTGTACATTTTGGTAAATACTAAAAGATTAATATATGTGTTCATACTGTTGAAATTTTATTTTATAAAATGATTCTTTACCAATTTTACTGAGATATAGTTGGCATACAATGTTGTGTAAATTTAAGGTTTCCCTGTTGATGTGATACACTTACAGATTACAAAATGATTACCATTAAAACATAAGCTCACATATCTGTCCCTTCCCATAACTACTATTTCTTTTTCTGTTGTGAAATCATTTAAGATACACTCTTTTAGTAGCAAGCAAGTACATCATATGCTGTTGTTATCTATACTTGCCATACTATGGATTGACCTGTCAATGCCCATGTCCAGCAGAGAAGCAAGTACAGAAGCCAGAACTCCCACCTTTTGCACCCCATAAAAATCTTTGTTCCATACTCCCAGAGGGATAAAGAATAGGGAAGCCTTTAATGGAGGGGATGGGATACAGAACTCTGGTGGTAGAAATTATATGGAATTATACCTGCTTTATCCCACAATCTTATCAATCATTATTAAGTCACTCATAAAAAAATAATTGCCATATGGTACCTTTGCTCTGAAGAATTTGCTAATCTTGTAGCTAGAAGTCTGTACCCTGTGACCGATATCTTTTCATTTCCTCTACCCTCCACCTTCAGCCCCTGGTGGTCTCTTGTCTACTCTCTGTATTTCTGGTTTGGGTATTATAGATTACACATACAAGTGATCCTTCTCTCTGACCTATATCAGGTAGTATGAGAGTATGTCACAAAGAGCAGGGTGTCGTCCTTCTTTTTTTAAATTTCTTTATTGGGGGATTAATGGTTTACAGTTGACATGCATAACATTTCCCAGTTTTCCACATAACAATACAATCCCCACTGGGTCCTCCCTCCTCTGCCCCGTGTTCCAGGCGATGTCCTGCTTTCTTAAGTTGGAGCATTGTTGCCTTGTGTGTGCTTCTCCTGTGTCTATCCACTGATGGACAGGTCTAGCTTGTTTCCATATCTTGACTACTGTGAATAATGTTATAATGAACATGAAAGTGCAGATGTCTCCTCAAGATTTATAACTCACTTTGTAGAATGGAATTTCCTAAAAAAATAATAATATAAAAACTAATAAATATCAAAGAGAATAAAAGAGAAAATCATTAGCATGTAAGAAGCATAAAACAATTTAACTTACAAAAATATTAGTCTTGATTTTTTCCTCCTTTTTTTGCCTCCAAGGTTATTGCTGGGGCTCGGTGCCTACACTATGAATCCACTGCTTCTGGAGGCCATTTCTTCCCATATTTGTTGCCCTTTTGTTGTTAGTATTGTTATTGTTGTTATTGCTATTGTTGTTGGATAGGACAGAGAAACAGAGAGGAGGGGAAGACTGAGAGGGAGAGAAAGATACCTGCAGATCTACCTCACCGCTTGTGAAGTGACTCCTCTGCAGGTGGGGAGGCAGGGACTTGAACCAGGATCCTTACATTGGTCCATGCACTTTGTGCCATGTGCGCTTAACCAGCTGCGCTACCACCTGACCCCCAGTTTTGATCTTTTAATGGGCTTAAATCTGGAAGAAGAAGAAGAAAAAAAGCTGTTAGTTGAGCACTGAAGCTTCAGATCACTGATGACTTGTCTCTGCAGCTCTTACTCAGTGTCATCATTTGGAGGACGAAAGAAGACTGCTAGTAATCAGAGACATAATGTGTACAAGGCTATTGTAGTTGAAAACATAACCAGGAAGAGAGATTACAATGAAGTAGTTAAAATACAATCAGTATCTAGGTGTTTAATGTCTGTGGTCTGCTTCCTAAGGAATTTGCCAAAGACACAACCAGGTGGGGGAGTCTGAGATTCCTGAGTAATTAGAAGCTGGTGAATAAATACCAGGGTGGGAAGGCAGAGGACAGTGGTTTGGAATTTGACTACCTAAAATCACGTCCTTGTTGGAGGACCACATTTGCTGTGGACTCACAAGCAAGTTTCTCAAGCCTCTCACCACCTCCTTTCTCCTCTGCCAAGTGAGGGTCCTATTAGGAACCTTTTCATGGCTTTTGTGCAGAATAGATTAGATTCTTCATCAGAAGCATATGGAAGCATGTCTATCACAGAGTGATGCTCAAAAAAGTTAGTTCTTATACCATTCCCATAAGATCTTGGAATTTTTGCCATGAAGCATGGGGTTTTTATTGAGAAGATTTTGGCCTGTTATCCCCAACTCTCAGCAAGTGTTGATGCAAGTATACATGAGTAGACATAAATAGAAAGAAGAATAAAAATGTTCAGATGGGTTTGACACAAAGACAATTCCCCTTTAGCAATTATGAAGCTATAAAAAGAATGAGCAGCATTAGTCTTCTCAACACATTTCCAAAACAACTTGGCTCTAGGATAAATTACAGTACAGACAAGTACTGATACCCTGGAAGCTCCTTTGCCCAGCTTTATGAAAGTTTCAGGGCTGAATGCATTTTTTGTTTGTTTGTTTTGGCAGCAAGAAAATTTGTCAGGCAGGAGTATGCGAATTGGAATGGCCAAGTCCAAAACAAAAGCGAACCCCATTTCACCATTTTGACGAGGTATCAAGGTTGAGCTTTGCAGCTGTTGTGCTGTATGAAAGAAAATACAGGTCCCTGACTAGAAAAAAAAAGGAACATAATTATGTTATAATGAGCTTGGGGAAAGTGGCAAAGAAAAATTGTAATGCAAAGCATGATGGATGTTGGTTTGTCACCCAGAACTGCTGGAATGCAGTAGTAGAGCAAAGTGGCATAATAGTCTTTTTCTTCTCTTCCAGTTTGGCAAGCAGAAGTGCAGCCACAGACCACAATTTTTTGTTTTGTATTTTTCCCCCCTCAACATAATGAAGTCAGGTTCATAGAATGGATTGGAGAGTTATTAGTAATGAAAACGAATTGGGTCCACCCTTTTGAGGCACAAAGCTGTAATTCCGCTGCATAGAAATTTCCTGTTGCTTGTTTATGTTCTGAAAATTACATGGGTCCTCTCTTGGGGTCATTTACATGGTGATAAACTACCCACAGTTTGAAACCAAGGTTTCCAGATAGTGTGGATTTTTTTGACATCGAGTCAGTGCTAATAACATTTTTAAAATCATGATTTATGTCACAGTCAGGAAGAATCCACTCAAATCATTTATCAAGGAGACACAATTTGCTATTTATTTCTTCTGCAAAGGGTGCATCTAACATTTTGGTCTAGCAGCAAGTTAAGTTTTTTTTTCCCCCAGAGGTAGATGGTGTATACTGTTTCAGTGTAGAATTTTGATTTTATGATTTCAGATCAGTAATTTTCTAACTTAATAAAAATTCTGAGTGTGATTCAGAGATTTTAACCAATTTGTTCAAAGCATTTTGTTAACTGGAGGATTGATAATTTTTTTTAATTTATGATTTTATTTATTTGTGAGAAATGATAAGAAAGAAAGAACCAGATATCACTGGTACATGTGCTGCCAGGGGTTGAACTTGGGACCTCATGCTTGAGAGCCTAAAGCCTTATCCACTGCGCCACCTCCTGACCACGGATTGATCATTTCTAATATAACAAAATAATCATGGCTCTATGGAGAAGAAAGATATTTCCCAAGCTATTTGAAAGAAAGACAACAAATGTATCTGAACCATTCTATTTAATAGAGATACCAAACATAAACTAAATGCACAAGTGTAGGTTTTAAAAAAGAAACATTGAAGTCAGCATGCAGAGTAAATTTGTAGCTGGTAGGTGGAGGCATGGAGAATAGTTGAGACATTATTTCAGTAGTCTAGGAAAGAGCTAAGGAGTGCAGGCTCCAGGCAGTGTTGATCCCTTGGAAGTAAAGGATCAGCTTGGTGGATTAAGAGGAGTGGATATGTGAGGCTTAGAAAGGAACTGACTTTCCTGGAGGTGGGACTATGGAGCAGCAGCAGCTGTGTTTCTCTCCTCTCCTCTCCTCTCCCGGGTCAACTAGGAAAACCAAAGGAGACCACCTGGAACCACAACAAGACAGGACTAGAATGACTTCAGGAACCCACCAAGTCACCAGTGAGTGCAAACACGTATGGACAGAGAGGAGCCTAGGGAGAGATTAAGTGGCTGATAACAGTCCTGCATTTTACCAGTTGAGACACCACCTCCAGTCTGTTTCACCAACAAAAAGACGGCTGAAGGGAGGAGAGGACTCCCCTAAGACTCACCAAACCCAACTGTGAGCCTCCATTGCTACTGTCCTCAGAATCTGGAGCAGTTGCAGGGAGGCCCTGTGCTGACACCAGGGGACAAAGAACTAACTAGGAAACTCAGGAGAAGAGCTATACCTCTGTGGCCTAGTGGTGGGTCTGTGAGAGTCTCTTTGCATAATCACTGCATTATCTCTGCCCCACGCTGCTTTATCTCTTGGTCAGGAGTCAGTAATTAAGCTAAGAAGCCTACTTATACTTTAAAAGTGCTCAGGCTCCCATAGACTACAGGGAAGAAAAAGCACAAAAGAAGCTTTTAAGCCACTGAGCTCCAACTCAGGGATTAAAGTAATATTGAAACAACTGTCAGTTTCCACAACTGTGAACCCTTTAATTACCTTATTTAGACACAAGTCAATCCAGGCAAGAGTGATCACTAATTTGAAAATTACTGAGAGAGGGAACTATACTGAGAAAATTACTGAGAGAGGGAACATACTATGTAAGATGGTTAAGCCAACAAGAAGAAATATTGGAGAAATGAACCAGGACAAGAGTCCAGCTAAAAGCCCCCCAAAGGTTGAAGCACAAAATAACGAGTTCAACATCCAAACACTAGTTAAGGAAATAATCACAGGAGTGAGTAAAGAGTTTGAAAGAATTGTCATCAGAAATGCAGAAACAACAAATGAGACTCTGGAAGAAAACACTAGTTATCTCAAGGTTATTAGAGAGCTGAAAGCTGAAGTAGCTGAGCTAAGAACACAACTAGCTGAACAAGCTAAAACAGTATCAGAACAGGGTAACAAAATAGATGAACTCTAGAAAACAGTAGAGGGGAGAGAGAATAGAATGAATGAAGCTGAAGACAGAATTAACAAGATCAAGGACAAATTAGAGACAACTAAAAAAGAAGTAAGAGATCTCAAAAAGAGATTAAGAGATACTGAAAACAACAACAGAGACCTATGGGATGACTTCAAAAGAAATAACATACATATTATTGGCTTACTAGAGGAAGAAAGAGAGGGAGGGGAAGAAGGCATTCATCAGGACATAATAGCTGAGAACTTCTCTAGTCTAGACAACATCAAAGACATAAAGGTTCAAGAAGCACAGAGGGTCCCAAACAGAATTAACCCAGACTTAAAGACACCAAGACACATTATATTTAGAATGGAAAGGAATAAGGATAAAGGAAGGATCCTGAAGGCTGTAAGAGAAAAAACAAAAGAGTCACTTACAGAGGAAAACCCATAAGATTAGCAGCAGACTTCTCTATACAAACACTACCGGCCAGAAGAGAATGGCAAGATACCTATTGAGTGCTCAATGAGAAAGGTTTTCAACCAAGACTACTGTATCCTGCTAGACTGTCAGTCAAACTAGATGGAGGCATCAAAACCTTCTCAGACAAGCAACAGTTGAAAGAATCAATTATCACCAAGCCTTCCCTGAAAGAAGTTCTGAAAGGTCTCCTATAAACAGTCAGACCACCATAAATAGGCCATATATCAGAACACTCTAAAACTCTACAAGAATGGCGTTAAAATATCTTCAATCTTTGATATCAATAAATGCCAATGGCCTGAATTCACCTATTAAAAGACACCGAGTAGGAAGATGGATCAGAAAATACAACCCAACAATATGCTGTCTACAGGAAACCCACTGTTGTTAAAATTTGGCGGCTCCAGCTGGCCGGGCTAGCTTCACGGGTGGGTAACAGAGACGACCAGACACACGGCTGGGCAGGGAAGCTGTATTTCTTTGTTCAGGAACAACAATTCATAAACTAACCCAAACTAATCACCAAACAAAACTCTGTTGCCTCTTTCCCCCGTGGCGGCACCAAGCACTCTCTAACTCTCCAACTCTCGAACTCTGGAACTCTGGAACTCTCTCGGGGTTCTTTGGGGCGGGGCCAAGCGGGCCCGTGAAATTAGCAGGACTGATCCAATTTTCTTGGTGGGGGAGATCTGGAACAACCCAATGTAAAGCATACAACACCCACCTAACTCAACAAGACAAACACAGACTCAAAGTGAAAGGATGGAAAACTATCATATAAACCAATGGCCCACAAAAAAGGGCAAGAACAGCTATTCTCATATCTGACATGATAGACTTTAAAATAAATAAAATTTAAAAAGATAGGCATGGACACTACTTAATGCTCAGTGGATCAGTCAATCAAGAGGACTTAACAATTATTAACATCTATGCACCTGATGAGAAGCCATCTAAATACATCAAACATCTACTGAAAGAGCTACAACAATATATTAATGGCAGCACAGTCATTGTAGGGGACTTCAACACCCCACTCTCTCAACTTGACAGATCATCCCAGGAAGAAAATCAATAAAGACATGAGGGAGCTAAATGAGGAGATAGGTAATCTAGAACTTTTGGACATTTTCAGAGTCATTCAACCCAAGAAACTGGAATACACATTTTACTGAAGTCCACATGGGTCATTCACAAGGATAGACCATATGTTAGGCCACAAAGACAGTATCAGCAAATTCAAGAACATTGAAATCATCCCAAGCATCTTCTCAGACGACAGTGGAATTAAACTAACACTTAACAGTCAACAAAAGATTAGTAGTAGTCCCACAATGTGGAAGCTCAACAGTACACTACTTAACAGCTACTTGGTCAAAGAAGAAATAAAGGAAGAAATCAAAATCTTTCAAGAGTTCAATGACAGTGTTGACACTACCTATCAAAATATTTGTGACGCAGGTAAGGCAGTACTGAGAGGGAAGTTCATAGCCATACAAGCACACATTAGGAAACAAGAAAAAGCACAAATAAACAGCCTGATTGCACATCTTAAAGACCTAGAAGAAGAAGAACAAAGGAAACCTAAAGCAACCAGAAGGACAGAAATGACTAGAGTTAGGGAAGAAATCAATAACATTGAAAATAAGAAAACCATACAAAAGATCAATGAAAGTAAATGTTGGTTCTTTGAAAGAGTGAACAAAATCGACAAACCTTTAGCCAGACTCACAAAACATAACAGGGAGAAGACCCAAATAAATCAGAACATAAATGAAAGAGGAGGTATCACAAGAGACGCCACAGAAATTCAGCATATCACGTGAGGATTCTATGAACGGTTGTTCACAGAATATGCCATCAAGCTAGAGAACTTGGAAGAAATGGATGATTTCCTAGATACCTACTACGAACTTCCAAAATTAAATAGAGGAACTAGATAACATGAACAGGCTCATCACAGCTAATGAAATTGAAACAGTTATCAAAAACCTTCCCAAGAATAAAAGTCTTGGACCAGATGGTTTTACAACTGCATTCTACAAGACTTTCAAAGAAGAACTAATACCTCTACTTTAAAAAGTCTTACAGAAGATTGAAGACACTGGAATACTCCTTTTCAGCTTCTATGAAGTCAACATCACTTTGATACCAATAGCAGACAGGAACACAATGAAAAAAGAAAACTACAGAGCAATATCTCTTTATCAACATAGATGCTAAAATGTTGAACAAAATTCTAGCCAACCAGATACAGCAGTATATTAAAAAGATTGTTCATCATGACCAAGTGGGGTTTATCCCAGGCATGCAAGGTACATAAATCAATCAACGTGATCCACCCCATCAACAAAAGCAAGACCAAAAAGCACATAGTCATATCAATAGATGCAGAGAAAGCCTTTGACAATATACACCATCCTTTTATGATCAAAACACTACAAAAAATGGGTATAGATGGAAAATTCCTGAAGATAGTGGAGTCTATATATAGCAAACCTACAGCCAGCATCATACTCAATGGTGATAAACTGGAAGCATTTCCACTCAGATTAGGTGCTAGACAGGGCTGCCCACTATCACCATTACTATTCAACATAGTGTTGGAAGTTCTTGTCATAGCAATCAGGCAGGAGCAAAGAATTAAAGGGATACAGATTGGAAGAGAAGAAGTCAAACTCTATTTGCAGATGACATGATAGTATGACATGATAGTATAAGGAATCCAGCAAGAAGCTTTTGGAAATCATCAGGAAATACAGTAAGGTGTCAGGCTACAAAATTAACATTCAAAAGTCAGTGGCATTCCTCTATGCAAACACTAAGTTAGAAGAAGTTGAAATACAGAAATCAATTCCTTTTACTATAGCAACAAAAACAATAAAATGTCTAGGAATAAACCTAACCAAAGAAGTGAAAGGCTTGTATACTGAAAATGAGTCATTACTCAAGGAAATTGAAAAAGACACAAAGAAGTGGAAAGACATTCCATGTTCATGAGTTGGAAGAATTAACATTATCAAAATGAATATACTACCCAGAGCCATATACAGATTTAATGCTATCCCCATCAAGATCCCAACCACACTTTTTAGGAGAATAGAACAAATGCTACAAATGTTTATTTGGGACCAGAAGAGACCTAGAATTGCCAAAACAATCTTGAGAAGAAAGAACAGAACTGGAGGCATCACACTCCCAGATCTCAAATTGTATTATAGGGCCACTGTCATTAAAACTGCTTGGTACTGGAACACGAATAGATACACTGACCAGTGGAATAGAATTGAGAGCCCAGAAGTGAGGCCCCACACCTATGGACATCTAATCTTTGACAAAGCTGCCCAGACTATTAAGTGGGGAAAGCAGAGTCTCTTCAACAAATGGTGTTGGAAAAAATGTGTTGAAACATGCAGAAGAATGAAACTGAACCACTATATTTCACCAAATACAAAAGTAAATTCCAAGTGGATCAAGGACTTGGATCTTAGACCAGAAACTATCAGCTACTTAGAGGAAAATATTGGCAGAACTCTTTTCCCTATAAATTTTAAAGACATCTTCAATGAAACTAATCCAGTTACGAAGAAGACTAAGGCAAGTATAAACCTATGGGACTACGTAAAATTAAAAAGCTTTTGCACAGCAAAAAAAAAAAAAACCCCACTACCCAAGCCAAGAGATCCCTCACAGAATGGGAGAAGATCTTTACATGCCATACATCAGACAAGAGTTTAATAACCAAAATATATAAAGAGCATGACAAACTCAACCACAAGAAAACAAAGGACCCTATCCAAAAATAGGGAGAGGACATGGACAGAATATTCACAGAAGAGATCCAAAAGGCCGAGAAACACGTGAAAAAATGCCTCAAGTGTTTGATTGTGAGAGAAATGCAAATAAAGACAACAATGAGATACCACTTCACTTCTGGAAAATGTCCTACAGCAGAAAAGGTAACAGCAGCAAATGCTGGAGAGGGTGTGGGGTCAAAGGAACCCTCCTGCACTGCTGGTGGGAATGTCAATGGGTCCAACCTCTGTGGAGAACAGTCTGGAGAACTCTCAGAAGACTAGAAATGGGCCTACCCTATGATCCTGCAATTCCTCTCCTGGGGAGATATCCTAAGGAACTCAACACACCCATCCAAGAAGATCTTTGTACACATATGTTGTTGGCAGCACAATTTGTAATAGCCAAAACCTGGAAGCAACCCAGGTGTCCAACAACAGACGAGTGGCTGAGCAAGTTGTGGTATATATACACAATGGAATACTACTCAGCTGTAAAAAATGGTGACTTCACCGTTTTCAGCCAATCTTGGATGGACCATGAAAAATTCATGTTAAGTGAAATAAATCAGAAACAGAAGGATGAATATAGGATAATCTCACTCACAGGCAGAATTTGAAGCAAGATTAGAAGAGAAAACACAAGTAGAACCTGAACTGGAATTGGCATCTTGCCCCCAAGTAAAAGACTCTGGGGTGGGTGGGTGGGGGGGAGAATACAGGTCCATGAAGGATGACAGAGGACCTAGTGGGGGCTGTATTGTTATATGGAAACTGAGAAATGTTAGGCATGTACAAACTGTTGTATTTACTGTCGAATGTAAAGCGTTAGTCCCCCAATAAAGAAATAAAAAAAGAAAGGAACTGATGGTGGTCCTTAGAAGTAAAAATAAGGGGTGCAGCACCAACTACTCTGCCCCATGTGCTTCCTTTTCATTTTCCTGATTAAAAGTTTCAAATATTTGGGGCAAAGATGAAAAAGAAGTTGGAGGAGGAGAGGAAGGGGAAAACAAAACAAATGAACAAACAAACAAACCCAACGAAACAGCCCTGTGAGGAACATTTAAAGTAGCGGGGATGGGACCTTTAGTAATGAAATAAAAGCCACTCATCTGAGTCTTATAAACAAATGTAAAAAAGAAACCATAAGATAGATACTCAATGGAGCACTACTCAATACTCAAAAGAGACTAGTCTTGTCCTTGGTGACAAAATGCACGGAACTGGTGGCACTTATGCTTAGTGAAATCAGTAAGGAAGTGAAGGCCAGCTGCCTGATGAGTTCACTCATACTTGGAATATAAAGAAATGAAATGCATGAACTTGAAAAAAAAGGCAGATAGAGTCAACCCATATGTCTGACCTTGGGAGAACTATGGTGATTGCTGTTGGAGGGAGTGGAGCACAGGACTCTATTATCTGATAATCTTGTAAATCACTGTTAAGTCACTAATAAAAGGATAATAAATAAAAAAAATTGAAGAAAAAAGGATAGTGGAACATGCAATGAGCATTAGAACAAGTTGTAGTACACAAGGTTAGATAGGTTGTTTTAAACAATCAGACTAAAATTTTGTTTTCAATATGATTCTTCTTCACTAAGAGCTGCTACAGAATTTAAACATTAAATCATCATTCTAATGCCTTGAATGGATTCTAGTATACTTACATAGAAGCTTTCGTCAGTGTTATTTGCTGAGTGTTTCCCTCTGTGGTAGCTGATTTGTCTGGATTTGGGAATCTGGAATTTGAAAAAAAAAGTCACATAATCCTAGCTGCATTGACTATTTGCATGTAAATCATTCACATTTTACATGTTTATAAATTATACTTGCATATAAAACACTTCTGAGAGTTGAGGAAGAGATCCACAGTAGAGTATATCCCTGGCATGTGTTTGATCATCGGCAGCGAATACAAACAAAGCAGACATGTGGGTGGCAGAAAATGCCTTTGTCTTTCTTTCCTCTCCTTCTCTCGCCAAACATTAAGTAGTAATAATAACATTACAATTTTGTTGAGAGAAACTGGAGATCTAAACAAGTGGAGAAATGCATTATGCTTATACGTTGGAATGCTCTTTTTAAATGTTTAAAATCTATCAAAATCTTTGCAATATTATCGGACCTCAATAAAAATCCCAGCAAACTTTTGGCAAAAAATGGTAGGTGAATTCTAAGACTTACGTAAAATGAAGAGTTCACAGAGTAGCCAAAAACGTTCTTGAAGAAATATAGCACCCCGCCAGGTGGGGGCCAGGTAGTTGAGTGCACATGTTACAGTACGCAAGGACTCTTGTTCAAGCCCCTGGTCCCCATCCTCAGAGAGAAAGCTTCATGAGTGGTGAGGCAGGGCTGCATGTGTCTCTCTCTGCTTTCACCTTCTCTGTCTCCCCCTCCCTCTCAGTTCTGGTGGTCTCTCTCAAATAAATTAAGATAATTAAAAAGAGAAGTATAGCACAACTGAAGGACTCATGAAGTCTAATTCCAGAACTTACTATAGTGGCTAAAACAGTCAAGAGAGGGCATGCTGCTCTGCTGGCATAAGAAAACACAAATTGGGGGTCGGGCGGTAGCACAGCAGGTTAAGTGCACATGGCACCACAGGGGTTGGACCGACTGACATTCCCACAGCAGTGCAGGAGGGTTCCAGGGAAAGTTTTAAAAAGAGCAATAAAAATAAAAAATAAAAATGTCAGGGGCCAGGTGGTAGCACAGTGGGTTAAGCGCACCTGGTGCGAAGCACAAGGACCGGCATAAGGATTCTGATTTGAGCCCCCGGCTCCCCACCTGCAGGGGGGTCGCTTCACAGGCGGTGAAGCAGGTCTGCAGGTGTCTATCTTTCTCTCCCCCTCTCTGTGTCTTCCCCATCTCTCTCCATTTCTCTCTGTCCTATCCAACAACAACAGCCATAACAACAATAACAACAATTTTAAAAAAACAACAAAGGCAACGGAAATGGGAAAAATGGCCTCCAGGAGCAGAGGATTCAGGGTGCAGGCACCGAGCCCCAGCAATAATCCTGGAGGCAAAATAAATAAATAAAATTAAAACGTCTAGGGGCCGGATGGTGGTGCACCAGGAAAAGCTCACACATGACAGCATGCAGGAGGCCCGGGGTTCAAACCCTCAGCTGCAGGGGGGAAGCTGCATAAGCCATGGAGCAGTGTCTCTCCTCAGTCTGTCTCTCACCCTGTATTTAAAAAGTGGGAGGGGGCGCCAGGCAGTAGTGCAGCAGGTTAAGCGCAGGTGGCGCGAAGTGCAAGGACCAGCATGAGGATCCCAGTTTGAGCCTGTGGATCCCCATCTGCAGGGGAGTCGACTCACAAGCGGTGAAGCAGGTCTGCAGGTGTCTTATCTTTCTCTCCCCCTCTCTGTCTCCCCTCCTCTCTCCATTTCTCTCTGTCCTGTCCAACAACAATATCAATGGCAACAATAACAATAACAATGGGTTGCATTGGATCGACCTTCCCGTGGTGCATCCCGTGAGTACCCATTCACTGGGGAAACTGACGATCCTTCCTAGCCGACTGAATCCACATGGATCCCAGTCCCTTTCAAAGCCAGCAACAAGCAGCTCCTGACAGCTTTCACCCTGATACTGTTGACTGGCTACGGAAGAAGGGCAAACGCTAGAAGAGGAAGAACAATAATGACAACAACAAGGGCAACAAAATGGGAAAAAAACAGCCTCTAGAAGCAATGGATTCATAGTGTAGGCACCGAGCTCCAGTAATAACCCTGGAAGCAAAAAGAATAATAATAAAAAAGCACAAATTGATTATTGGAAATGGACAGAGTACAGAAAGTCTCATGTAGAGTCAACTTTTTGACTCTACATAAATAGATTTTTCAGCTAGTGGCACCAGAACCTGATGTTCCAAAAGTAGGCAAGACACTTAAGTAGTAACTTAAAAAAAAAAAATAAGAAAGAAAGAAATCAAATAGCCAACAAGTACACAGAAAGATGCTAATACTGTAGTTCAGAGCAATTCAGTTTGCAACACCAGGAGATTTTATTACATGCCCACAGGAATGACAAACCTTAAAAGGATTGACAATACCAAGCATATCAAGTGTTGACCAGGGTATTATTTGTGGGAGTCTAGAATGGCACAACTACTTTGGGAAGCTGCCATTTTCCTATAATCTTAAAATATTTTCCACTTCTAGTTTTTACTGGAATGAAAGAAAAATCCATTTTCACAGAGAAAGTAGTAAAAAGCTAGAAGCAACATGTGTCTAGCAACAAAAGAATGGACAGCCCATATGCAGTATATCGGTACAGTGAGCTGAATACTGAGCAGTGGCAGGAAGAAGCTGCTATGTACACCTGTAACTTCAGATTTGGGGTATGGCAGTATAGCCTCAGTCAGGCACGTGTGTCTGTGAATCTGCCCAAACACACACTGCTGGCCTTGGTCTTTATGGAGATTCAAACATAATGGGCATGAGAGAGTCTTCCCATCCCGGAACTAACCAGGCTCAACCATGTTTAACTCAGACAACAGGCTGTAGACATGAATGAGTCTCAAAAATATTATAAACAGATGTCAAGGAAAGACATTTTATTAAATATAAATCTGTTTATAAAATATTATAAACAGATGTCAAGGAAAGACGGTGAAAGACTATCAGATCCTGTTTACTTTCTCAGTCACCACAATGAAAATTGCAGCATACATGGCATAGCGGTGGGCTTGGAGTTCAGATAACAGCAGAAGAAACAGTGGTGGGGAGTGCCCCACTCTCTGAAGGGAGGCTGAGTCAAAAATCCTCTGTCACTCAAGGACGATGGGTCCTGAAATGAGTGCAGCCTGGAATGTTCCTAGTCATGACCACGGAACGTGAGCTCAGACCTACAGGGATGCAGAGGTTACACAGGCTCCTGTGCTGACTATGGGCATCAGATCAGATCGATGAGGTTTACAGTTACAGTATCTATCTACTCTTCCCATATTTGGGATCTACTCTCTTCCCTGATCCAGATTTCTAATCCTATCCTCAACTCTGCCACTATCTCCCCAAACAATACCTTTAGTTCACCTACATGTTAGCTGTCAGGCTCAGGCAAAAATTGGTAAAGTCATGGATCCCTTGGAATATAACTAAAATAGACTTCTTAGCTTTTTCCAAAGTGGAGACCTCAGATCTCATCTGCTGTGTTCTTGCCTTTAGGTACCTGATTATTTAACAGTCTGTCCTGCTTTATATCTTAATGCTTTTCAGCCCAAGTTGCAGATGCTACCATGACGCCAACCTGACTTCCCGGGGCAGATGACCTCACCAATGTGTCCTGGAACCCCGCCTCTCCAGAGCCCCACCCCACTAGGGAAAGATGGAAACAGGCTGGGAGTATGTGTCAACCTGCTATTGTCCATGTCCAGCGGAGAAGCGATTACAGAAGCCAGGCCTTCCACCTTCTGCTCCCCATAGAGATCTTTGGTCCTTTCTCCCAGAGGGAGGAAGAATGGGAAAGCTCCCAATGGAGGTGTTGGGATGCAGAGCTCTGGTGGTGGGAATTGTATGGAATTGTACCCCTCTTATCCTATGGTCTTGTTGATCATTATTAAATCAATAAAAATAAAAGAAAATAAAGATCCCCCAAATCAGATGCCAAGTATATAGAGAGAGGCTCTTCCAAAAAAAGCTAAAGATCTGCTTCCTTCCTTACCCCACCCCCACCCCAGGTCTGTCACACCTGCCTAGGCTCCTACAGCTCCAGTCATCTGCCTGCTGGGCTGTGGCACTGCCACCCACATAGCCTAGTTGGCTGCCTTTGTTGCTTTACATCAGGCTCAACCTGACGCTGTTGATTGGCTATGGAAGAAGGGCAAACGCTAGAAGAAGCAGCCAGCCTGTGACTATCTCGTACATTCCAGCTTCATCTGCTGCCGCCGCCGCTCCCCCTCACCCTCACCATTGGCCGTACCCACTGCTGTCTGCCCAGCACAGCTGGATGCCTTTGCAGTTGCTGTTTCCCCAGCCATGACTGTAACCACCTGCCCAGCAGTTGCATCTGTTGCCGCCCTGTCAGCCCGGCAGAAAAATGGGAACAAAAACAGCAACTGCAGAGAGTTGAAGACAGTCACTGTGGAATTCAGTCCCCAGAGGTACATGAGCTTCCAGTCCTCCGATTAGCCTGTGATACACCCGCAGCCTCAAGTGTCTGGCATGGCAGGACCTTGACAGTACAGCCTCAGCCAGGCACCTGTGTCTGTGAATCTTAGGCCCCTGCCCAGATCTGCTCAGATACACACTCCTGGCCATGGTCTTCACAGAGAATCAGTCATAGTGGGAGGACACAGAAAAGCACCTGCAGTGATAAACCAAGACAGCAGCTTGAAGGAAACCCCAGAGAAAGACTTCAGAGCTACGGCCCTAAGGCAGTTCACTGAGTTGGCAAGAGCTGTGGAGGAGGACTGCGACAGATTCAGAGCAATAATGATGGACACTGCAGGGAAACTTATAGCAGTGCTCAGAGAGATGGAGAGCGCCATGATCAGGCTGGAACAAACAACCCCCAAAGAGCAGCGACAATAATAATATCAATCCCCATCCACAGCAGAAGGAAACAGCTGTAGAAAGACAGATGCCAAAGTCTGAAGTGGAGAACATGAAGATAAGATAGAGAAAGTCACCAGAAACAAAACAGCAGATGAAAGATGCATTAAAAAATGAAGATCACATCAGAGAGTTACGAGACAACATCAACAGGAATAACTTTAACGTCACAGGGACACAAGAAGTGACAACGGGATAGAACCCATACTTAACAATCTATTAGCTAAACATTCCCTGTTAATTCCCTGTTATGAAAATAAAATAAAATGGAAAAAAATCAGACAGATGATTTTGAAGACTACTAGAGAAAAGCGAAGCTCCGTCTCTAAGTGGAACCCGCATGACTACCAGCTTGATTTCTCTCAGAAACTCCATAGGCTAGAAAGAACTGGCAGAACACATTCAAAGTTTTTCATAGAAAAAAAAAAAAAAACCACTACCCAGTAGAGCTTTATCCAGCTAGGTTCTCATGAGTCAGGTTTGAAGGAGGGGAAAAATGCTTTTTCCCCCTTATTTTATTTATAAAAGGAAACATTGACAAAACCATAGGATAAGAGGGGTACAACTGGGGGGGAGTCTGGCGGTAGCGCAGTGGGTTAAGCGCACGTGGCACAAAGCACAAGGACCGGCATAATGATCCCGGTTCGAGTCCCCGGCTCCCCACCTGCAGGGGAGTCGCTTCACAGGCGGTGAAGCAGGTCTGCAGGTGTCTTTCTCTCCCCTCTCTGTCTTCCCCTCCTCTCTCAATTTCTCTCTGTTCTATCCAACAACGACGACATCAATAACAACAACAATAATAACTACAACAAAAAAAAAATGGGGACAACAAAAAGGAAATAAATAAATATTTTTAAAAAAAGAGGGGTACAACTCCACACAGTTCCCACCACCAGAACTCTGTATCCCATCCCCTCCCCTGACAGCTTTCCTATTCTCTATCCCTCTGGGAGCATGGACCCAAGGTCATTGTGGGATGCAGAAGGTGGAAGGTCTGGCTTCTGTCATTGCTTCCCCGCTGAACATGGGCATTGACTGGTCGGTCCATACTCCCAGCCTGCCTCTCACTTTCCCTAGTGGGGCAGGGCTCTGGGGAAGCGGAGCTCCAGGACACAGTGGTGGGCCCCCCATAGGACCTTGCCCTCCACTTGGATCAAAAAGTGCTTTGTTTTTCAGATAACCATTAGCGAAAAAACAATTCATTACCACTAAACTAGAAATACAAGAACTACTAAAGGGACTATAGGATATGAAAATATAGAATGACCTATAAGTAAATAAAGCAAGGAAAATAAGCAGAGGCCAGTGAAGACCACGGACTCAGACTACAGGAAAAGGAGGGAGGGGGAAGGGGCTGCATGGATGGAGGGGTGATCCAGTGAACTCTGGTGGCAGAGTATCAGCGCTTTCATGGGACTGTGGTAATAATGCATTTTGAGGAGGTGAGAAGTACTTGTAAGACCTCTCTAGGGCTGTAAACCAAGGTTCCGTACAAAATTAAAACTTTCCAACATTTGTCCTCTCCTGTTTTGTTGATGAAGGCCATTCTTACAGGTGTGAGGTGGTATCTCAATGTGCTTTTAATTTGCATTTCTCTGGTGTTGAGTGACCTGGAGCGTTTCTGCATGTGTCTGCAGGTCATGCGCGCCTCTTCTTTGGAGAACTGTCCATGCATGTCCCCTGCCCGCTTTTTATCGGGTTGCCCTTTTTCTTTAGCTGCACGAGTTCTTTAGAGATAGATGCCTGGTAGTCAACCACTTGTCTGAAGTGTGATGTGGGAATATGTTCTCCCATTTGCTGGATTTCCTGTTTATCTTTATGGAGTTTTCTTTTGATGCGTGGAAGCTTTTTAATTTGATATAGTCCTATTTGATCAATCTTGTTTTTGTTCCCCTTGTCCATGGGGTGAAGTCTCAGAATATGTCTCTAGTGTTAATGTTATGAAATGTTTCACCAGTTTGTTCTTCTATGTACTTTGCACTTTCAGGTCTGATAGATCTTTGATCCATTTAAAGTTAATTTTGATGTATGGTGTTAATTGGGGTCATTCAAACCACTGTCGACATGTAATTCTGTAATATAAGAATGATTATTTAAAAATAATAATAAATTAAAACGTATTTAAAATATTATGATTAGCAAAATAAACTCATTTGTATGATTCATTTGCATTCATGTTCTAGAGTAGGTAAAAATAATTAACAGTGAGAGATCAGAGCACTGCTTAGTCTTTTTTTTTAAATTTATTTATAAAAAGGAAACACTGACAAAACCATAGGATAAGAGGGGTACAACTCCACACAATTCCCACCACCAGAACTCCGTATCCCCTCACCTCCCTTGACAGCTTTCCTATTCTTTATCCCTCTGGGAGTATGGATCCAAGGTCATTGTGGGATGCAGAAGGTGGAAGGTCTGGCTTCTGTAATTGCTTCCCCGCTGAACATGGGCGTTGACAGGTGGATCCACATTCCCAGCCTATCTCTCTCTTTCCCTAGTGGGGCAGGGCTCTGGGGAAGCGGAGCTCCAGGACATATTGGTGGGGTCGTCTGTCCAGGGAAGTCTGGTTGGCATCATGCTGGCATCTGGAACCTGGTGGTTGAAAAGAGAGTTAACATACAAAGCCAAACAAGTTGCTGACTAATCATGGACCTAAGGGCTGGAGTAGTGCAGTTGAAGAGTTGGGGGTGAGGAGAGGGTTCTCCGTTCTGTAGATAGCTAGTAGGCATATTTTAGTTATATTCCAAAGGGCTTGTGGCTATACTAGTTTTTTTTCTTTTTTTTTTTCCCCTGAGCCTGAAATTTGATGTGCAGGTGGATCCAAGTTATTGTGTATCACTAGTTCACATTTCCTAAACACTCATATATTTAAATCAGCAAAAGTAAAACATGTTTATTCTTTCATTTTGAATACAGAGACTTTCCTAACAGTTAAGATGATTGTGTAGAAACTCAAATTCCTGCTAACTGGTGAATTTAAAACAAAAAAATTAATTCAGATTCTTTCTATCATACAATTCAGCAATCCACTTCATAGTCTCACGTTATTTATTTTTTTAAATTTCAAGCATCCAGATTTGCAATCTGACTGAGATACGAAGTCTTGTTACTAAAAGTTTCCCTGGAATACTTTTTACTGTAAATGCTAGCTACAACAAGACATCAAGGAGTCCATGTTTCAAAGTCCTGGGCTGAGGAAAATGGCACCTGGAGTTGTAGACTCACAGCTTGTGTCGATGTAAAGGCCGGAGAAAGCAAACTCAAAAGACAAGAACTTGAGCACTTCTCTCCTCCAGGCTCCTGGGTTACATTCATGTCAGAACAGATGAATAGCCCTGTCCCTGGGAGCTCATTCTTGATTCTAGGAATGAACTTACATAATCGTCTTGTGATAAATGATGTTTATTAGGTTTCTATTTTTACAAACAGCATGGAAGACTTATTCACAATTATGAAACAATTGTGAACACTATAAACCTTGGTGATCTAAAAATAAGAGAAACTACAAAAAATATAGGCAAAGGGGACAGAGTAAGTGTGCAGGCTTTACATGTTGTAGTGAGCAGACCCAGGTTAGGATGAAGTTTTATGGCATTCAGGCAGAAGTTCTCAGTCACCTAGGAACGGTTTTTGCACACTAATCAATTTTTCTTTAGAATAAATTTCCCAGAGTAAAACTGTATATTGTTAAGGTTTTGATACAATACACCGCCAAATAGCCCCCCAATACATTGTATACTTCATCATTCCATTAAAAATGTAGGAAAGTGTAAGTGTATAAATATTGTTGACTGTAAACCCCATCAATTTGTGGGTTTGTTCAGCGAATATGTTACAACACTCAAGGACCCAGGTTTCAGTCCCTAGTCCCCACCTGCTGGGGGAAAGTTTTGCAAGTGGTGAAGCAGGGCTGCAGGTGTCTTTCTTTCTCTCCCCCATCTATCTTCCCCCACCCTCTTGATTTCTGGCTGTGTCTATCTAATAAATAAAGATAATTAATAAAAAAGAGAAAGACACCTTCAGACCTGCTTCACTGCTTATGAAGCAATCACCCCTTCAGGTGGGGAGTTGGGGGCTCAAATCAGGATGCTTGCATGTGTCCTTGTGCTTCGTACTATGTGCGCTTAACCTAGTGCACTACCACCCAACCCCATAATTGTCCTTTAGTTGATATAAATATACACAGAGACATATCTATGCCAGTATATATCTTAGTCAATGGTATACAGTATTTCTTTTAAAGAGTATCAAGGGAATAATAAGAGAATAATGCTGGTACTATAAGAAGAGATTCGGAGATATATCTTACTTTTAATTCTTCTCTCACATCCTAGAAAACCTGTTTTATCTATTTGAAAATTTTGTTTTGCCTTCAAGTTCTATATTTTCCCCAGGATATGCCTGCAAGTGCATGTTCCAAGGAAGAAAGAAAGAGAGGAAGGAAGGAAGGAAAGAAAGAAAGAAAGGAAATCTTGCTTGACTCTCGGCATGCTTAGCAGTGTTATTTTTAAGGAGGCTTACAGGGGCAGAACGATATAAGCATTAATATTTTGAAAATTATATTCTCTATTTCATTGCTTCTTTCCCTTTATTCTTGAGCTGCTAATAGTTAAACTTGGAGCTTTTTTAATTGTTACCAGCGGTTATCACTGGAGCTCAGTGCCTGCTCAATGAATCCACCTCTTCTCGCTGCCTTTTTTCTTTCTTTCTTTTTTTTTTTCTCTTTTGGATCAAGGCAGGTAAATTAAGAGGGAAGGGGAGATAGAGGAGAGTGATATTGGCAACACTTCCTACTGTCCTGAAGCCTCCCTCTTACAGGCGGGAATGGAGACTGGACCTGTAGATGAAAAGGAATTTAAGAGGGGGCTGGTCAGTGGTGCATTGGGTTAAGCACATACATTACCATGTGCAAGGACCCTGGTTAGAGTCCCCGCTCCCCACCGGCATGGAGAAAGCTCCACAAATGGTGAATCAGTGCTGCACAGGTGTCTCTCTCTCTCTCTCTCCATCTCTCTCTCCTCCTCTTATTTTCTCTATGTCCCATCGAATAAAGAGAAAAAAGGGGGAAAGGGGGATGGCCGCCATTAGTGGTGGATTCGTTGTGCAGGCACTGAGCCCAAGGGACAATCCTGGAGGCAATAAAAAACAAACAAAAAAATTTAAATGAAGTTAAGAGACATAACAGCCGATTATAATTTATTTTCAAGGAAATTTTAATACTGGTTGGTTATTAGATGATATTGCTGAGGTACTGTTAATTTTGTGATGTGTTACAGATAATATGATCAAGTTTTGCTGTGTGTGTGTGTGTGTGTGTGTGTCCTTGCACATGTGCAATGTCATTGCTCCTGGACTGTTTGTCATTCAGATGGAAAGACAGAGAGCCAAAAAGACAACGAGTGATGCCACAAGACCAGCCTCGTGCCATGTAGTGTAGTAGTGTCAGTGTGTCAGTGATAAATTTGGGGAAAGTGTTTCATATTTAGGTAAATAGTCACATACCAAAAGGGTTAATCTAGCTAATTCATAAAGTGCTTAGAAATCTAGAACAAACAAAGTGACAAACCAATTTTAAAATTTGCCAAGTCACAGAAAAATATTTGCAGATGGTTCCCAAATATGTGAAATACACATAATCTCATTTACAAGAGAAATGAAAATAGATAGCGTTTCTCACCTATCAGGATTGGCAAAAACCCTATAGCATGCTGTAGTTGAGATGGCAAGTCCTCTCCTACAGTGTTGGGGGAGCCACACCCCTACGAAGCACTAGCTTGGCAATATCTATGAGGATTACAAGTGCCTTTGCCCTTTGATCAAGCAATCCCATGTTTGAGACTTCTCAGATCTGGTTTATGACGGTGTGGGAGATTGAACCTGGGTCCTTGGGACCTCAGGCATGACAGTCTGTTTCTATAGTCATTATGCTGTCTCCCTACCCTGGGCAGTTACTTACAGCAAGCTAGTCCAATATGCCATCGCGGTCTTCTGAATGGAGCAGAGTAGCAGTGATGAAAAGTCATGAAAAGACTGAATGTGGATAAGTGTGGGAAGATCTCTAGGGGTCATGTTCTTACCTAAAAAAAGGACCAGGGGTGCAGGGAGGTAACGCACCAGGTGAAGTGTGCATCATGTGAAGCATGAGGACATACACAAGGAGCCCGGGCAGAGCCCCCGGCTCCCCACCTGCAAGGGACCTGCTTCATAAGTGGTGAAGCAGGTCTACAGGTGTCTTTGTCTTTCTCTGTCTTCCCCTCCTCTCTCAATTTCTATCTGTCCTATCAAAAAAAAAAAAAAAAAGTCGCCAGGAGCAGTGGATTCATAGTGCCAGCACTGAGCCCCAGCAATAGCTCTGGGGGGAAAAAAATCAGAAGGTCTTGTAGTGTTTGGGTTGGATTGTGGCCCTTCAAAATGCACATGTTGCAGTCCTTGCCCCAAATCTCAAAATGGATCTTTATCCGAAGGTAAGATCTTTAAAGAGATAACCAAGTGAATATGAAATCTTTAGGGTGGACTCTAGTCCAACGTGAGTGGTGTCCTAATTAAAAGAGGAAATTTGGAGACAGACTTGCTCGTGGGATCACAAGCCATGGATGTGCCTAGAATAGGTCCTTTCCTTGTCATCCTTTGAACATCTAGATTTCACAGCTGTGAGACACCTGGCACGTAGTTCTTTGTTACACCAGTTCTTGCAAACAAATATAGTATGCTGTGTTATGTAAGCCAGGAAGGGGGCTAAGTAGACACTTTCATACTTGTGTGTACTTGCACAAGAAATGAACAGCAGTGGCCACCTATGGAATGGAGAGGGCTATGAGGCTGAAGAGTAAGGGTGCGAGATTCCTTAATGCTCCCCCACCCCATTTATTTCATTTATTTATCTAGTGGAGCTAGGGCCTCACACATATGTGCTCTCACTGCTCCTCTGCCAACTGAAAGACACCCAGAGAAAGAGACAGGCACCACGGGCACTGGAGCTGGAACCTGAACTGCACAGGTGGCAAGGTGCTGCACCCTCCCCGTGCATTGGCCCCCTGTCCTTGTGGACTAGGTATTTTAAAGTTGCGAATAAAAGAAATCCCATTTAAAATAGAGTTGGGAGGCCAGGAAGGAGAGCTCTCATGCAGGATCATTCTCTATCAGTTATAGCCATTTATAGGCAGAATCATGAACAAAAGATTTTTTATGCTTTCTTTTTTAATTATTTATTTAATAATGACCGACAAAGAGTGTCGGATGAGGGGTGGCAGTAAAATCCCATACGGTTTCCCTCACCAGAGCTCCGTATCCCATCCCCTCCATTAGAAGCTTCCCTGTTCATTATCTCTCTGGGAGCAGGGACCCAGGATCATTGTGGGGTGGAGAAGGTGGGAGGTCTGGCTTCTGCTATTGTTTCTCTGCTGGACATGGGCATTGACAAGTTGATCCATACCCCCAACCTGTTTTTACCTTTTCCTAGTGAGGCGGGACTCCGCTCTCTGATTTTTGTCTTTAGCTTGTCCCTGTTTTACCACATACACATACTCAGCTAGTGAAAAAAATTTTTCTTTTTTTTTTTTTCATGATTTTTAAAAAATATTTATTTTATTTATTTATTCCCTTTTGTTGCCCTTGTTGTTTTATTGTTGTAGTTATTATTGTTGTTGTTGTTGTTGGATAGGACAGAGACAAATGGAGAGAGGAAGGGAAGACAGAGAGGAGGAGAGAAAGATAGACACCTGCAGACCTGCTTCACCGCCTGTGAAGCGACTCCCCCTGCAGGTGGAGAGCCGGGGTTCGAACCGGGATCCTTATGCCGGTCCTTGTGCTTTGCGACACCTGCGCTTAACCCACTGCGCTACAGCCCGACTCCCCGAAAAAAATTTTTCTAGGCAGGGGTAGATACTAGCATAATGGTTCTGCAAAGAGACTCTCATGTGTGAGGCTCCAAAGACCCAGGTTCGATACCCTGCACCACCATGAACCAGAGCTGAACAGTGCATTGGTTAAAAAAAAAGATTTAGGGGGTCGGGTGGTGGTGCAGCGGGTTAAGCGCACGTGGCACAAAGTTCAAGGACCGGCATAAGGATCCCGGTTCGAGCCTCCGGCTCCCCACCTGCAGGGGAGTCGCTTCACAGGCGGTGAAGCAGGTCTGCAGGTGTCTATTTTTCTCTCCCCCTCTCTGTCTTCCCCTCCTCTCTCCATTTCTCTCTGTCCTATCCAACAACGAACAACATCAACAATGGTAATAATAATAACCACAACGAGGCTACAACAACAAGGGCAACAAAAGGGGGAAAAAATGGCCTCCAGGAGTGGTGGATTCATGGTGCAGGCACCGAGCCCAGCAATAACCCTGGAGGGAAAAAAAAAAGATTTAAAAAAATTAGTGAAGGCCACAGAGGGGGTTGCATGAAGTAGTCGTCATAGCTAGTGCATGGTGGCTGATTTGGTTACACAAATGATCAGAGAGCTCCTTTTCAACTCACGAGAGCCTCTTCAAGTTGACTTTCAGAGTCCTTCTGACATGACTGTAGGATGACAAGATGTCAGAGAGTCCTCTTCATTTCCTGTCCCAGATCTAAATGTAGCTGGTTTCCAAGGAAGTTTGGTACATGTCCCAGTGGGAAATGGCCTTTAGCCAGCAGCCTAGGGCTCTGGAGTGCACGTACTACAGGGCCACTCACCGCTTCTAGACACCACTAAGGAATAGTTCATTCTGCTTAAGGGTTGATAGGAATTTATATGATATTTGATGTTCTAATTAAGGACCATGGGATTTTTCCTCAATGTGTGAGATTTTTACCTTTTCCGCCTTTCATCTATTTTAAGCTTACAAGAACAGCTTGATTGATAATGTCATTTCTTAAAATTGCACTACTAATATTTTTATTATAAACTGCAAGAGTATTGAAAAATATTTGAAGATTTCTTTGTACTTCTTTACTCCTTAGTATACTTCCCACTTGGGGTGTGTGTGTGTGTGTGTGTGTGTGTGTGTGTGTGAATTTACTACTTCAAAGTTTAATCTCCCAACCAGATATATTCAGATATAAGATATATGCCTGAGTTTGTTCTCTCTTTTTTTTCTCACTTCATTCTTGTCCCTGCTTCATAAATAACTTAATAGCTTTTGGATTACCCATCCATTATAAATATAATAAAAAATAGTTTCTAATGTTTAGGTGATGGTGTAGTGGATAAAGTGTTAGATTTGTAGTGTGAGGTCCTGAGTTAGATCCCTGGCATCATGTAACAGAGTGATGCTCTGGTTTTCTCTCCCTCTTTCACATAAATAAAAAATAATAATTTTTTTTAAAAAATGACTTCTGTCATGAGTGGCACACCTACGGCAGTTTGATGCTCTGTGTGTAGATTCTGGAAAAAGAGGTTTCACTGCTTGGATCATTGGTCATTGTTGGTGCTGGCGCCCTCATCAAACAGACACACATACATTCTATGTGTACAGGTTCCTAGCCCCCTTTAGATAAAAGCCCTGCTCGTCTGTGTGCAGAGTGCTCTGCCCTTTATCCTGTCCACGCATGGCACTTTGAAGAACACTGCTGTAAGTAACAGGGAAACTCCACTCCTCTGAGTAAGTGCCAAGATTCTCCTGCACCACATACTAGTTTATTCAGCGGAGTCTCAAGCACCTGGATTGGCGACATCCTTCTGCAACTAAAAATAGAGCTGGGAAGTGGACTGTTGTGGAGACGCCCCTCTGAATGCAAAGCATCTCCAGCGCAGACTCCTGGAAGAGGCACGCTGGTCAAAAGTCACGTGGCTTTTGTAGTCGCTGCCAGATTCCCTCTGTGGAGCGGTGCCTGACATCCGCACTTGTGTGGAAATAAAGAGCTAAAATGATGTTAGAAAGGAATCTAAAATGAAGCTAGAAGAGTCCTAGAAGAAGTGTAGGGCAACAAAAAGGAAATAAATAAATAAATAAATAAATAAAATTTAAAAAATTAAAAAAAAAAGAAAAGAGTGTAACTTCACCCTTTCATACCCAAATATGGTCCGATAGAAGCTAGCTACAGGCACGCACCCTGGGAACCTGACTCATAACTACAGATCTCTACCAGCTGACCAAGACTAAACAACAGACTCCTGCTGCTTTCCCAGAAATCCCAGCTGCGCCCTGACAAAGCTGGTGGCAGTGTGTCTTCAGACTGTTTGTTGTGTTAGGGGAGAACAGTTCCTGGGGTCTACTCAACTGTGGCTCCGCCCCGGAAGTCCTAAGCGATAACTTCTGACTTGAATCACCATCTATCGCAAGTGCTCAAACTGTTGTGAGAGGCTGCCTGCTCAGCCTATATACACGGCAAGCCGCCAGCACCATTTGGGGAGCAGAATTAGTTTCCTGCTGACTTAGTGTTGCCCCCTCCCCAAATTGCAGTTCCTAAGACCACACACAGACATGCATGCACACACGCACACTCCTTTCCCCTCATGTTTTTGTTTTTATCTTTGTATTTATTTGGATAGAGACAGCCAGAAATAGAGAGGGAAGGGGGTGATAGAGAGGGAGAGAGACAGAGAGACACCTGCAGCCCTGCTTCACCACTTGTGAAGCTTTCCCCCTGCAGGTGGGGGCCCGGGGCTCGAACCCAGGTCCTTGCACACTGTAACCTGCGCTCAAACAGGTGCGCCACCACTTGGCCCCTCCCCTCATGGTTTGGCCCCTGTTTGTGGACACCAGTCACATATGAGAGTTCCTGTCCCCTCCCTCTCCCCCACGACGCCATACATTGCTTCCCTGTATAGCTGTCATTTGTCCTTTTTCATGTAAGAGCAAGGTTTCGGCTCAGAAGCTTTTCATTGGTGGCTTTTTAGAGCACTTCAGATTCAGACAGAAAGTGTGATATCTCCTCTATTGGGGCCATCTTGGCCTATTGCCATGACTTTCAGGCAAGGCTACTACAGACCAGGGTGCAGGTGAGAAATACTTTGGAGCGTGTTGAACCCTGGGGAGTCATAGAAAAGCACGGCCTTCCTCATGCTGCCACTTGGAGAGTGTTCTGGAATACACTGCCTCTTAATGTCCATCTCACCACTTGGAGAGTGTTCTGGAATACACTGCCTCTTAATGTCCATCTCACCACTTGGAGAGGAGTGTTCTGGAATACACTGCCTCTTAATGTCTGTCCCACCACTTGGAGAGAAGTGTTCTGGAATACACTGCCTCTTAATGTCCATCCCACCACTTGTGGCTTCTCCCATCCTATAGGGCACAGCTCAGCTGTCACCCTGTGTAACTGGATTAGGGGATACATGGCAGCGTGGCTGGTGGAGAGTACACATTACAGTGCACAAGGACCCAGGTGCAAGCCCCCAGTCTCCACCTGCGGGAGGGGGGGGGCTTCATGAGCGTCTCCCTTTCTAGATCCTCCTTCCCTCATTGTCTCTCTGTAAATAGATAAATAATAAAAACTGTTTAAAAACTAAGTTAATCTCTCACCTCCAGCCTCTAAGTACTTCAACTTGCTGGTTTTTGTTTGTTTGTTTGTTTTGGATGTTTACCATTCTCCTGTGTGGTTCCCATTTTCTAGAAGTCTCAGCCACTCATTTATATTCATTGGCCAATATCCATTCCCTGAGTTCTTCTCTAGCATCTTGCCGGAAGCAGGAGCTCAAGTGAAAGGTGTGTGTGGGGCAGATCGAAGTTACAGATCCAAGTGTCTAGAGACACTTTTTCTGAGCAAGAGCTCGAGAGAGCTGTGTCTCGGGCGTGTGCTTGTTCCCCTGAGACATAAGAATATCCACTAAAGAAACAGATCACCCACCTGCAGAGGAAGCCACTAGGGAGCAGGCAGAAAGCCACCTGCTGAGAATATCACAGCAAACGAGGTGTTGGAGGAGTAGGTGTCGTTACAAATATGGGAGTCGGCAATCTGGTCTAAATGGAAAATAGCAGCTTGTTAACATGTGCCCGTTATGGACCAGGGGAGGCTCTGGCCTTTTCTGCATCCCTCAGTGGCCTGGTCACTTGGCAGGAGTTGCCACTCCCTGATGGTGATGGCAGCTCTTCCCAGGCTCCTGGCTTGGCCAGCTGTATGGCTGGGCAGGCTGCAGAACCCCTTGTAGCCTGCCACCCTGTTTCCTTGACTGTGCCATGACATGCTCTCTGCCCCTTCAGCAGGCATCTTCAGGCTTCTTTTGCTGTAGAACCCAGATTCACCAAGATGCCCTCAGATTCCCACTGTTTCCCAAGCAGGGTTCTCCACTGCGAGGAAAATTTGGCAAAGTACTGACACGAACACCACAGTATACTTGGCAATTGCATTTAGTGTATATATAACAGTGCTTATTTTTCAATTATATAAACTACATCCTTGTAATAGAAAATTGGGAAGTATTAAAAACTAGAAAGGAAGGAAAACTTATCCTTGATTCCACTGCCTAGAACACCCACTGTTATATTCGTGGCTTCCTTCCAGTCACTTTCTCTGGATATTTACATAGTTAGGTTCATTTTCTAGACACACTCTCTTATCTTCACTTTTTAACAGAAGCTGGAGACAGGTCCTCTGGTGGAGCTCACACACTTCACCATGTAAAGGGCCTGGATTCAAGGCCCTGGGCACTGTACTCCTGTACAGTACACTTACGCAGGGGAGCTTCATGCATGGTGGAGAGATGCTGTGCTCTCTCCTGATCTCTGTCTGTCTCTTACCTCAATTTTTTTTTTCCTCTAGGGTTATCACTGGGTTAAAGCGCACGTGGCGCAAAGCGCAAGGACTGGTCTAAGGATCCCGGTTGAGCCCCCCGGCTCCCCACCTGCAGGGGGGTCACTTCACAGACCTTAAAGCAGGTCTGCAGGTGTCTATCTTCCTCTCCTCCTCTCTGTCTTCCCCTCCTCTCTCAATTTCTCTCTGTCCTATCCAGCAACAACAATGGTAATAGTAACTACAACATCGATAAACAACCAGGGCAACAAAAGGGAAAAAGTGACCTCCAAGAGCAGTGGATTCATAGTGCAGGCACCGAGCCCCAGCAATAACCCTGGGGGCAAAAAAAAAAAAATGGAGACAGAAAGACAGCACAGAACTGAAGTTTCCTTCAATCCAGTGGCAGCCAGGCTCCCACCTGAATCGCACACACGGCAAAGCAGTGCACTCACAATCCAAGGGAGCTATTTCACTGACCTCCTGACCCCACCCTGAAGCTCAAGGTCAGCCCTGCTTCCCCTCTGGCCCCTCTTTTACCCTCTTTTGAGCTCAGTTGTCTACACTGATGATCCATTGTCCTGTCATAACTGTGAGAATACTACTCATAGCTACAAAACTGCCAAACGTAATAAGCCGTGACGGACAGCTCTTGCACAACTTCTGTTTTCCTTGGAGTCACGCGTTGTCTTTGATGCTCACGTGCTCGGTTTCCTGTGCACTTTTTCCTGCTGTCTGTACTTCCTCACAGAAAGTTCAGATACACAGTCAGTGCATCGACCCTGGGGAATCTCCCGTGGGATCTCGGGAATCACTTCAGTCAGGCCTGCTTCGCAGCTACTCTGGAATGTCTCCTCAGCACCATCCTGTCGGTACCCTCTTCTTCATCCTGTTTGGATCAAGTATTTCCTGTATCCCTTGTGGCTTCTCTGTCTAAATTGACTTTTCTCCAAGGAGCTTCTTGAGAGAAGATGTGTGGGAGGTAAACTTTTTGAGATCTTAACATCGGAAAGCATCTTAATTTGACCCTTGCACTTGATTGGTAGTTTGGTTGAGGAGAGAAATCTTCCAGGCAGGTGACGATGTTGAGAGGTTCACGTACGGTGGAGAGAGTTCTTTGTGCGGGCTGGGCCCCACTGCTGCTGCTTAGAAATCCAGTGATGGAGTGAATGATGCCCCACCCACAGGGCCACCCAGGTGCCAACCCCTGGAGCTTGTACACACGTTATTTTACATGACAAAGGGGACTTTGCAGGTGTGATGAAATTAAGATATTTTATTATTTTTTGTTGTTTTAATTTTTAATGTCATTCTCAGAGACCTTCCCCAGGCCAGTTCTA